>NC_044551.1:49436317-49736317 GCF_007565055.1 Rhinopithecus roxellana
AAACTGGACATTCTGCACATGTACCCCAGAACTTAAATACAATAAAAAGAAAAAAGAAAAAATTCCTTTATGACCACGTCTCTTCTAGCTCTTCTTCATAAACTCCAGTCACATTGGACATGTTTTATATTTATTGCATGTCTTATTCTTTACATGCCCTGGAACTCTTTGTATGTGGCCTGCCTCTCTGTAGATCTCTGAAGAAGACAAATTCAAAATATGATGCCTGCTTTTCCTAATATTCTTCCATGATTCTTCCAGTAAGAACTCTCTCAGACTTTTGAATTTCCACATTCTTTTCAGGCATATCTGTAATGACTCTGAACATGATCCATACTATAGTGTGCTTATTTTTCTGAGTTTTATATCACAAGCATAAGCTACTTAAGTTAACTAATGAACATTTCCTTCTATTCCTGCAAGCCTAACACATATCTGGAGTTCAGGTAAATTTTGCTTAATAGATTGAAAAAGTGACATTGCTGTTACTTAAAATTCTTGGGGGGTTTAGAGATGCCCGATAAAGGCCTCAGAATAAATAGCAATGAAATATAGGAAGAACTAGTGCCAAGTAGGAGTGTAAGCAATGGTTCAAAATTTCAGAGGAGAAATATTAATTGACAAGACAGCCACTGAAATTTTATGGTATCCTCACAGTACATTAACCATCCGAGAGCAATTTTTGTTTCCCTCAAGACCTTCTCATTCCCCATAAAGTAAATTAAAGCCAAATCAGAAAATGATTTTGTTCCATATACCAAAATGTTTTGGATTTTTCTATATGTAAATAGGATTGTGTAAAATAGGCAAATTTTTCCCCCTTAGGACAAAGAAGCATTCTAAACTCACATTTAAACACCATATAGCTATTTTGCGAAGATACGCCCTCTTTGGGCTATGATTTAGGTTACAAAATCTCCAAATCCTATTTCATGAGAAGAAATCAGTAGCAATGGCTTAAGGCTTAACAGTTTTGAAAAAGCAATAACATGATGACATTTGCATGAATTATAAACACAAGGATTAAATTTTTCCTTATAGAAATAATTAATACGAAAATAACGAGGGTTCTTTTTTCTACGTATCTGGATTTTACTGAAACTTTAAAAAAAAACCCAATAATGAATAAATAAACCCATAAGACAGTGAGCAGGAATGTTCTTATTTGCAATAATCATGTGTTGATTGGGGTTATAATCGAGTTAGGAAGATCCATGAAAGGGAAAATACATCCTTCCTATCAACGCTTAGGTCAAACACCAAGTTTTAGAAACCCAGATATAGATGCCCTTCCTAGGGAATTGGAGCTTAAAGTTCCATCTTTTGGTCAGTTGGGGTTTCCTAATCCACAGTATCTCTGAAGATACATCCAACAAACTTCTGTAACCGTGAGGCCAGTTGAAAGACAGCATAGGATGCGCTAACTGAAAGCAAAAAATACTCATTGATCCCTGCAGAGAGAGCACAGCACAGTAGTCCTGCCTGGGACTTGTCTGGTTTTCACATTGAAAGTCCCATGTTCCAAACAACCCTCAGTCCTGAGTGATCTGGGACAATTGGACACCCTATCCGCAGTCAAGGAGACACTTCAATTGCTATCCCCAGCACTTGCAGATCTTGTTAAAATACAAATTTGCATTTAGTTTGTGTATGTGACTCCTAGGGCTGTGCATTTCTAACAAGTTCTCAGATGATGCCATGCTACTGGTCCACAGACCACACTGTAGTTATCAGGGTTTAGAGTGTACCTTGTGGACTCAGAGGTAGACTGAGACCCAGCTTCACCATTTACTAATTTTGTGTCCTTGGTCAAGTGACTTAACTTTACTAAGCCTCAATTTCCTCATCGCAATAGAGAGTACTAATAGTACCTTCCTCTCAGGAATGTTGTGAGGATTAATTGAGGTCATTCTGGGCACAGAATAAACACTAAAGAAGTATTAACTGCTTCTTTTTAATCATTGGAATTTGCATCATGTATCAGTGAAGTAATCTTCCAATAGATGGCTGAGACTAAATCAACCAAAGTTGAGGTAAGGTTCGGTAAATTCATTGTTATACGGACTCATAGTTTGATGTTTTCAAGGTGAATTAGAATGTTTGAGACAGAGGCATTTTATCGGGTTGAGGGGGAATTAAGTCTGACTCAGGTGTACTGTAAAGTTTATGTTCACTACAAAATACTAGTTTTTCACACTGTGCTATACAATCTGCTTCCCTATTTTGAGTTCCCTAGAACACAAAAGGAAGATAGAAATATAAGTGTGTGTTGCCCCAGCTGCTGGAACAATAGGCCTTTTGCAGAAGTCTAAATATCTGACTCATAAAGAGGGAATTAGATCTCTGATAAGTTATGCCTAACTCCCATCCTCAGTTCCAGTTGGCCTTGCTGCCGCTATGTGAAGCAGCAGAAGTCTTACATCACACCCTGTAAAGCTTAACTTGCCTCCCTATTGCAAACAGAAATGATAATACCTACTTCATAGACTCATATGAGAATCAAATATAAAGTGCCAATACAGGACTGGCCATGTTAGTGCGTCTATGAAATACTGGCTGTTGCTAACTTATCACTATTGGTATAGTAACATAACTATTTCTGTTGGTAGGAAGGGCCATTCTTTAGAAAGCTGAGATGCCACTAGATTGATTATATCTTGGTTGTGCTGGTTCTTAAAATGTGGTAATAGCTTAGATCTTCACCTTCAGATCTCCCCTGACCACATGGTGAGGAGCCATTAAATGTTAATTCTCTGCTATCTTTTGTGACCTTTAAACCCATCTTCATTCTTCCTTACTGGAGCAGAGCTAGAGTTTGATTATTTTGCCTATAAATAATAACCATTGTTTTAGCCAATGAGCTGTGTCTGAAGCTTATCAGTGGCTAATTTGACATGTTGTATTTCTAGAGATGAAAACTTGGGTTTGAAAAGGGAAAACTCACCAAACCAATGTTAGGGAGCAGCAATTCCTGGTGGCCAGGGAAGACAAAAGAAAGTTCTAGGTTTGAAAGATGTCAAACAGTGATGGTTATGTCAGCAGTTAGGACAACGCATATTTACATTTCAATCCTGCCGTTATGGGCAAGACACTTTTTCTAGCCCAAGGCTTCATCTCTGATGCTGTATTTGAAGCAGGGGTAAAAAACTTTAATCCCAGGTCCAAGAAAAACACTGTCATCCAGTTAGAAACTTTGCAAGCCCTTTGGTTTGCCACTTGTCTCAAAATAAATGAATAAATAAAAGTCACTTACAAATCTTTCTTTGGATTTACTTGACCGACCGGATGCCTGTCTACTTCTCATGCCTGGATGCCCTCACTGGATACAGGACCAGGTTAGAAGCGCTCAAGCTTCTTCAAAGGGTATTGGGAGACTAAATGATATAATGTCCGGGTGACTCCCACAAAGCTTAGCTCATAGAAAGCATTTGATGAATATTCATTGTCTTCCTCTCTTCCCCTGTGTTTGACACCTTAATGTGTGTATGCCTGTTCCAAACATTACTGTCTGTTTCCTACTCCACCTTTGAGATATAAATGAAGTCCAACATCTCACTGTAGATGTTCACGACTGATGTGGAACACCTTGAATTTCTGTGTCATTTAGATCCACTATTAAACACTGGATACCTTACTTAGGCCCCTCAATACAGTTACCCTGGGTAATTGCATTGCTACCATTAAACCCTATTGTACTTCAAAAATCTATTTGTCAGTTTGGCCAAAAAAAAAAAAAAAAAAAGGATCCCAGTTTTGAAATCCTTTCAAAAAACCATGAATTTCCCTGAAAGCATCTTTGCCTTATTTGTGTTTTTAGTCTCAATCGCCTTTTGCAAGATTACTTCACTGATACATGCTATGAATTCCAATAATTATAACAGCAGTTAATACTTATTTAGTGCTTATTCTGTGCCCCAAATTATCTAAATTAATCCTCCCAATAATCCTTTGAGGAATACGTTAAGGGGGGGGGGGGGGGGGGTGGGACTCTCTATCCGAAGATGTGTAAATTGAGGCTTAGTGAGTTTAAGTCACTTGAAGAGAGACACAAAATTGGTAAATGGTGAAGCATGCACTCCATCCTGGTATAAAGCCCTTTGGCTGTAACCCCATGGAAGACTTCAGTATGGAATTGCCGTAGCCTCTCACAGTTTTAAAATAGGGGAATCTGCTTCAATTATCACCTGAGAACTGAGATCTGCACTCATATTTACTCCAATCCCCTCTAAATCTTTGCTCCAAACCCCTCTAAATATTTATTTCAAACCCCTTTGCAAAGTAAGCACACACATTGAGTCTTTATTTTTCATATTTTAGGACTACTAAAATATGAAAATGCATTGAAAATGAAGCCCATTGGGCCGGGCGCGGTGGCTCAAGCCTGTAATCCCAGCACTTTTGGAGGCCGAGACGGGCGGATCACGAGGTCAGGAGATCGAGACCAACCTGGCTAACATGGTGAAACCCCGTCTCTACTAAAAAATACAAAAAATTAGCGTGCGAGGTGGTGGCGCCTGTAGTCCATGCTACTCGGGGTCTGAGGCAGGAGAATGGCGTAAACCTGGGAGGCAGAGCTGCAGTGTAGACGAGCATCTGCCACAGTGCACTCCAGCCTGGGCTACAGAGCAAGACTTCGTCTCAAAAAAAAAAAAAAAAAAAATGAAGCCCATGTTGTTGGAAGCGTGGATCAATGAGGATTATTTGGTCTTGGCTAAAGGTTTAGTAAAATGTACTTAGATAATAATAATTAAATGAATGCCTTAATTTGTTTTTCTTTAAGGTCTTTATAAGAATCCAGTTTTTTCCACACGCAGCAAACATATGTAATCCTGTGCTTTTATTTATAGAAGGAGCAAAAGCCAGGAAAATTAGGTAATCTGAATTTTAGTTAGAATCCTGTCTTTTTGATCTAAGTGATTATGTGAACGTGGCTTGCTTTGAGTTTATCTTCATCTCTATAAAGATGGTTTGGACTGGTAAACTTCAATGGCACTTTCCAATTCTGAAATTTCATAATCCTATGAAAACTCTTCAGTTTTAATCTAAAATGATACAATGAATATTTCTGCTGTCTAATGTGCCTCATTTATAGAAATGTATGGAAATTATTCCTGAGAGTATATATGTCATTGCTCATTATACTTGAAAGCAACATTCCTTATGGTAGATCACAAAGTTCTCATAATTGAGTAGGTAATGGCTTAAAAGCTTGGGCAATTCAGCTAGAAAGCTGAACAGCCATCAATAACCCAACATAATTACTTGTAAAAACAGGGAAGGAAGTTGAGCATGAAATTCTAACTAAATAAGCATTTTATGATTTCTTCCCTTACTGACAAGTCGCTGGGTACATTCTCTGTTCTGGGTTTTAAAAAATATATATATAATCCATTGGTATTTTTCTTAGAAAATGAAATGTCAGATACAAGCAGCAAGTTTCCAAACAATAACATAGGTTATTATGAGCTCCCACCAATCAGAATAGAGGCCAAACACAAATAATTTCCACCCTGAACACAAGCCTTAAAAACTCACCAAAAAAACACACTAAAAGTTCTTATTTTTCTTTTTTTTTTTGTTTTTTTTTTTTTTTCTTCAATTCTTTTTCTTATTTTGTCTTCTCTTTCTTTTGTTTTTTTCCCTTGTCTTTTTTCTTTTTTCTTTTATTTTGTTTCGTTTTTTTTTTGGGTTTTTCTTTCTCTTCTTTTTTTCTCTCTCTTCTTTTCCTTTTTTTTTTTTTTTCTCTTCTTTTTCTCTTGGGGTTTTTCTTTTGTTCTTCTTTCTTTCTATTCTTTTCTTCCATCCTTTTTTATTAATTCTTTTCCTTCTCTTTCTTTCTTTTTTTTTATTTTTATCTTTCTCTCTTTTATCTTTCTTTACGTTTTTATTTTCTTTTTTTTTTTATCTTTTCTTTATCTTCATGTTCTTCTCTTTTTTTTCTTTATCTTTTTTTTCTGTCTTTCTTTATCTTCTCTTTTCTTCTCTTCTCTCTTTTTCTTTTTTCTTCTTTTCTCTTCTCTCTCTCTCTTCGTTCTTCTTACTTTTTCTTTTCTTTCTTCATCTCTTTTTTCTTTTTTTACTTCTTCTCTTCTTTGTTCCTTTTTTTTTTTTTTTTTTTTCCTTTTTTTTCCTTCCTTCTCTCTTTTTATTACTCTTTTTTTATTTTTTTTTTTTCTTTCTTCTTCTTCTTTTAGTTCGTTTCTTATCTTTTGTTTTCTTTTATTTTTCTTTAAATATTTTAGATTTTTCTTTTTTTTCTTCTTTCTTATTCTTTCTCGTCTTATTGTCTCTTTTTTCTTTCTTTTCTCTTTCTTCTTCTTCTTCCCTCCCCCCACCCTCAAATGAGAATATATATTTTTAATACTACTTTAAAATACAAATATGTTTGTCTCCAATTTATTTTATTTTATTTTATTTTATTTTATTTTATTTTATTTTATTTTATTTTTGAGATGAGGTCTTGCTTTGTTACCCAGGCTGGAGTACAGTGGCACTATCTTGGCTCACTGCAACCTCCGTCTCTTGGGTTCAGGAGATTCTCCTGCCTTAGCCTCCCAAGTAGCTGGGACTACAAGCAAGTGCCAACACATCCGGCTCATTTTTGTATTTTTAGCAGAGACAGTGTTTCACCATGTTGGCCAGGCTGGTCTTGAACTCCTGACCTTAAGTGATCCACCCACCTTGGCCTCCCAAAGTGTTGGGATTACAGGCATGAGCCACCATGCTAGCCAGTCTCCAATTCTGAAAAAAATAATTAAAGAAGGAAGCATCCACCTGATCCTTGCCTACCTCTTATTTTATCGCATCCCCCCACACCACCAGGTCCATCCACACAGACCTTCTTTCCATTTATTGAAAACAATACACACATGCCCACCTCCATCCAGAATGCCTCTTCAGACCATGAACAACAGCTTCCTCTTCATCATTCAGTCTCAAGAGAGTGTCACATCACCCCCTTGAACAGGTTATCTCTGGCCATTAATGTTGCCAACACCTTGTTAACTCAGATCCTTACTCTGTTTTATTTTCTTTTTAACATTTAGTGATATTTGAAACTATTTTCTATTTACATTCAGTACTTGTTTATTTTCTGTCTACCCTACTAGGCTTTCTATAGCTCAGGAAACTTGGACTATCTTGTACATACCCGACCAATAGTAGCCCATCGATTAATATTTTCATAATAATTTTAGTGCTAATAACAAACCTAGTAATTTATGGCCACCTACTACAAGTCAGGCTCTATACAGATTATCTCCCTAAATCTCAAATTAGCTCTATTAGGTGGGTCTTTCTTTTAACAGCTGAAGAAAAAGGGGCTTCTGAGAGTTTAGAAAAGATAACAGGCCCAAGATCTCAATGCTTTTAAGGATGTAACTGCAATTATAATTTAAACTTCTGACTTCATTCCTTGCTGTAATGACTCCTCATGCATTCCATATTTAATAAATCAAGTAAAAAATTTCCGTTGCTTTACACTATCAGAGACCATTGGATTGCATTACTCTTCAATATGCAATAATTCTTAACATTTTATTTTTAAGTTCTTTGTACCTCTTCCTTAATAAACTATGTCTGTAAGAAAATATGTTACCCTGGTGAATCTTTTCTTCCTATGAATAATAATTCAAAAATTTAGCTCAGTCGAACACTCACATCACTGTATATAATGTCTTCTGTAAGCAGAAAGATATTGAAACCATGAGAAAGATCAGATGAACAAATATAAATGAGATTCTAGCAAAGGAATAGATTGCATGAAAGTAATACAGAAGCCAGTAAATTTAAAGAAACATGGTTAGGAATAATAGATTTGATGGCAGTATACAGATATAGTATTACTTTTTGGCTGTTTTCATACTGGGTCCTAAGAAACACTTGAGGTAATTCTTAAAAATAGAAATTCTAGGGCCCAATTCCAGATCTACTAAATCAAAATCCTGGGGTGGAGGTGGGGGAAGAAGAGTCATCCCAAGTGAATCTTACATTTAAGCACATTCGAGAAACACTGGGTGAAAGAATGCTTATTCTTATGAGTAATACAGGAGGTATGGAGATGATAATATTAGGCAGTTGGAAGTCTTCATGTAATTATTCACCCAGAGACAGCAGCACTAAAACCTACTGTATACTCATGATTGTATTTTTGTCATTTTCCATTGCTTCTTGTATGTGTGTGTATATATACACACACATACAAATACATGTATGTATATGATCAGAATTCAACAACTACATTAGATGAAAGGTTTAAAAGTTTAAGTATTTTAAAAGTTCCACCATTGAGATTTTTTGTTAATTTATTAACTCTGAGGGGCTGTTTCTTTTACTTATGTGCATGCACGCGCACACACACATTCACACGGTTCCATGGCAGCAAAGAAATTCTCACATTCCAAATATGTCTTAGGGAAGCATGATAGTTAAGAATTCTCAATATTTTAACGTTACTTAGAGCACCAGTAGGTATGTTACCCTGGCCCCATTCCCAGAATTTAACAGTAGGGGCCTTGTGAAATGCTAAACGATGTGTATAACAGTATTCAGGCTCTCCAAGAGCCAATCCATCAAAACATTTGCTGCTTTGAAAATGTGTTCTTCAAAAAAATGGGCATATGGAACTTATTACTCTGCTTGGTGGAGTTCAGGCAGCAGGTTCCAAAGTAAGCACAAAAACCTTTTGAGGACACAATCCTACTTAAAGGTAGCAGGGTCTCTAAAACTGTCCTTCCATGACCCAAGAGGTATAGAAGTCTCATGGGAAATAGCAGAGTTCCAAAGATTTTCCTGTAATTCAAGGATTAGAATAGCTCAAAACCAGGTAGAAGCTTTAAAAAAAAAAAAAAAAAAGTCATATTTAAATAGAGAATTTATCAAATATTGGACTCGTTTTGGTAAATGATCCCTCAATTGGTATCTCTTTATCATCCACTTCTAGCACAGTCTTTGGTCCATATTTGATGTTTAATAATTATTTGTGAACAAATAAGTCAGTGACATTTTGCTGCTATATATTCAAGAAGAATTTAGAATGCATAGCTACATACTTGTGGAAATTTCACCAATGAAAGGGAAACTGAATTCTCTAATCTCCATGGGAAATAAATATTTTCACCAAGAAGAGAACTATCGAAAGAAGGACCATGATTAGCTTACCCTTACTTTTTCTCTCCCTATTGACACCCATGTCATCTGGATTTAAATGAGTATATGTATGTATTTAATTTACATGTTCTTAATATTTAATTGAAATATATTTTAATATTTCAATACAATATTAAATACAGGAAGCTGATATTTAAAATATATTTTAATATTTCAATTAAATATTAAATACAGGAAGCCAATTGATAGAATTTGCAAAGAATTAACTTACTTTTCTTTGAACTGTGTAACATTTGTTGTACTAGCTATTAAAATAACACAATTTACACTAGTAGAAAGCACAGGAAATGCTAGTATCAGCCCTTGCAGACAAGAAGAGAATTTAGTTTTTGAAGCTGCGAAGGCTCAAACTTCTTGCTGTGTTTCATTATGCATAACTGAAATTCTTCACAGTTACAAAAGTGTAAACTTCTCTTGATTGCATCAATATGTACTTGGAACAGGGGGATATGTAGGTCAGAGCTTGTGAAGGAACTCTGTAGCTACATTTAAATTTGCTTTGAAGGAATAAAAGTAAATCCATAAAGTGTGCCTTTGTTTTTTTGGTAAAAACCATGCAAACATTCCACTTTTAACTTCTTTCGGATCATAGGATGGATTTATCTTCCTCATTGAAAAACTCCCCTTGCTTGAAACTTCCTGACAGTTACACATTTTTTTTTTCACTAGAGTGTTTGGTCATTTGAATAGCACTGTATGGACCACTCTTTGATGGTTTATATTCTCTCAACGTGATGCTCACTTCTGTTCATTACCTTATTTTTCATTATTTCATAATTTGTCTGTTTGTATTTTATGACTGCTTCTCTGGGATTTTTTTTTTTTTTCCTAGAAAAATGACAAGAATGATCCACACAAGTCCATAAGAGAGGCTGTAAAATAAACATTATACCATGTGTGGGGTAAAAAAATAAATAAATAACTGCAAATGGCTGTTCTCACTTTCTGGCATTTACACACATGGCCATCTGTTTGAGGGCTGTTTTAAATGGCTGTTTTCCAACATTTATGTAACTGGCCATTTGAAAGGAAATGACATCATCAAGTTTCCTGAAGGCTATAGCAGGAGCCTTGAAAAAGTTCCGAAACAAATTGCTTAGTAAAGAGAAAGATGTTTTTCAAATGTCTCTTTTTTATATGTACTTCTTTCTTATTTCTAGCATTTCTAACATTTTCCCCCTTTTTCTGTACATTCTGTGTTTATACCCCTCAATATTTGCACAATCTACTTTGGAGCTTCTCTAAATTGTAAGAGAGTTAAAGAGAAAAACATCCTCTTTGTTGAGTCCGTACAATCTGGTCCGAATGTGCTGAAAACCATTTCTGCACATTTTTCTGACCTACTTAATATCCAAGAATGGACTTGATTGACTTTGTCACTCAAATGACGGCAGATTTTGAACTTGTAGACCTAGGCCTTGAAAAGCATGGAAATAATTCTGGGTAGATATAGACTGTTCTGCTACCAAGGCGCTGCTGTAACTACCCTCTCACAGCGCAACCCATAGAGCATGACTGGATGAAGAGGAACATTTGGAAAGTTTTTCAAATTTGTCAGAAACACCAAGAAATCAAAGGTAGGAAGAGAAAAGGTTTTTATTTTAATTTTTATACTTTTAAGTTCAGAGGTACATGTGCAGGTTTGTTACATAGGTAAACATGTGTTATGGGGGTTTGCTATATACATTATTCCATTACCCAGGTATTAAGCCTAATACCCATTAGTTATTTTTCCTAAGCCTCTCCCTCCTCCCCACCAACTACCCTCTAATAGACTCCAGTGTGTGTTGTTCCTCTCTATGTGTCCATGTGTTCTGATCATTTAACTCCCACTTGTGAGAACATGTGGTGTTTGGTTTTCTATTCCTGCATTAGTTTTCTAAGGATAATGGCCTCCAGCTCCATCTATGTTCCTGCAAAAGGCATGATCTCATTCTTTTTTATGGCTGCATAGTATTCCATGGTGTATGTGTACCACATTTTGTTTACCCAGTGTATCACTGATGGGCTTTTACGCTGACTCCTTGTCTTTGCTATTGCGAATAGTGCTGCAATCAAAATATGCATGCGTGTGTCTTTATAATAGAATGATTTCTGTTCCTTTGGGTATATACCCAGTAATGGGACTGTTGGGTCAAATGGTGATTCTGTTTTTAGGTCTTTGAGGAATCACCACACTGTCTTCCACATGGAAAGGACACAAATGGTTGAACTGATTTACATTCCCACCAACTGTGTATAAGTGTGCCTTTTTCTCTACAACCAGGTCAGCGTCTGCTATTTTTTGCCTTTTTAATAATAGCCATTCTGACAGGTGCGAGATGGTATCGCATTGTGGTTTTGATTTGCATTTCTCTAATGATTGGTGATGTGAGTTTATTTTCATATGATTGCTGGCTGCCTGTATGTCTTCTTTTCAGAAGTGTCTGTTCATGTTCTTTGCCCACTATTTAATGGGTTTGTTTGTCTTTTTCTTGTAAATTTGTTTAAGTTACTTCTAGATGCTGCATGTTAGACTTTGCCAGGGGCATAGTTTGTAAAAACTTTCTCCCATTTTGTAGGTTGTCTGTTTACTCTGTTGATAGTTTCTTTTGAGGTGCAGAAGCTCTTCAGTTTAATTAGATCCCGTTTGTCAATTTTTGCTTTTGTTGCAATTGCTTTTGGCTTTTTCATCATGTTTTTATAGCATAGTTTACAGATCTCCTTGTCCCTGAGTCTCTCAGTAATTTGGACCACTGGACCAAAGAGTTCTTTCATCTGATTCCAAAATTAATCCATCTCTTGGGAAAACCTAGCAGCTGCATTTAAGGCTCACATTTGTATGGAAAAAGTATTACTGTTAGAGGAAATTAAGCGTACCTACTCTTCAAACTTTCTTGGGAGGTCAGAGCAAATAGTCCATCTAAGCAGCAATCTACTTAAGCTCCTATATTAAAAACTTTTTGGAATTTTTAAATGCCTTCATACGATTTCAATCTACTGTGGCATTCTATTCTACCAGAATGTTGCAGTTGCTTGCCTGAATCACCATTCTTCCAAGTTAGGAGGGGAGCATCACTTAAAAATTGTGTCCTTTCCACATTGCCTGCACTTGTTTGAAATTTTCTCCCCCTCCTGCTTCCTTCTCCTCCTCTTTTCATCATCACTGTGGATAGGAGACGTGGTTGGTGCTCCACCAGATTTCCTTTGCCAGCTAGTGCATCTATACTCAGGTGTTTTGGGTTCTTTCTGGAGGCTTGCCCTTTGCAGATAGGAGCCACCTGCTGGGGTTACAGCATTACCTTTCCCCACCCTTCTGGGTCACCAATGGCTGACTGGTCTGGGGGTACAAAAGCCTGGGCACATATCCTCAAGGTGAAACAAGGTTGTTTATTGGGGGGTGTGATTGTCGGAGGTGTGATTTATGCCCCAGTTTCTTGGGCATCAGCCAAGGTTATACTTTACCTGAGACCACATCTCTCCTTTGCTATTTCCCCCTCACTGTTCAGTTTAATCTACTGCCTTCTAGGTGTTTCCTAAAGATCACTCCTTCCATACATCACATATATCTAAAGCCATTTCTTGGTCTCTGCTTTTAAGGACCCCTATCTAAGACACTGTGATTACCTACGATGATATCTGAGTGATGAGTCTACAAAATCCTATATTGCAAGAGTCCAAAGCATGAGGAGGGTCTCTATCAGGGTAGATGGCAAGGGAAGGGATGTGCTTGTGAGGTTGTGAGTCAGCAGCAGTATCTAAGGGAAAACATTTAAGGTGAGAGTTTAAGAAAGAAGGAAACATTGGTACTTGTTACGTTACTTGACAGAATTTAATTAAGTTAGTAAAAATTGCAGAAGTAGATGAAAAATTGTTTCTTGGATAAGAAAAAAAAATAACACTTGTGATTGAAGAAAATTTGGAAAACACAGAAAAGTGTAAAAATAACATCAAAATCACCTGTAATTCTACTATCCAAATATCACCCCTATTTTTGTATGTTTCCTTCCAATTTTGATATATCTATCTTCCTATCTCTGTATTTTATTCATATAATTTACATTTATAAATTGAGAATTGCTACATATATAATTCAACATCCTTCATTTTCTTCCTGAACCTTACATACATTTTTATGTCATGTAGTACTCCTTGAAAATCTGATTTTCAATATCTGCATAATATTAAGTTCTATAGACTTGCCATAATATAAATATATACATATAATCAGAATATAGGTTACTGTATATTCTGTATACTGTACAACAGTATACAGTACTGTATACTGTACTTTTTTTTGCTGTTTAGAGCACTGCTGTAAGAATAATAGCCTCGAACATAAATCTTGGTGTTCATTTTAGATTTACATTTATAAGCTACATTTACTGTAGTTGTATTACTGGGTCAGATGTATGAACATTTTAAATAACTTGCCAGCTTATGTTCTAATTTTCGTCAACATAATGCCAATTATTTTCCAAAAAATATGTGCCAATATATAAATGCTCCAATAAAAATACCACTTTATAATGCCATTAGTAACATTCTGTATTAAACTTTTTAGCAAATTTTGTACTTAACATTATATTTATTTTAAAAAAAAATTTACTTTTTAAAAATACATGCTACTTGGATTTTTTGTCCTTCTTAAAGACAAAAAGCTTTTTGTTGTTGTTACTGTAGAATAATGTTATTGATTGCCTTTTTTCTTTTAGTAACGCCTTTTGCAGGCCTCTAAACAGATGCCCCATAGAAACTGTATATTTCAAAAACATACAAACAAGTTAAATTGCTGGGGGAAGAGGGAAGAAAAAGGTTCAATCAACTCATTTTTGCAGGGCATGAGATGCAAGCAATCAGTTGAATTCCTTCACTTCATTACAGTCAATCAAATCTTTATTTCAGTTGAATTGTCTTAATACGTTGACATGCCACATCACAAACACAACTACTTATGCTTTTGTCTTAGGGTCATTTCATCCCTAAATTAACATTACTGCATATCTGAGTGATCTAGAAATTATGCTCAATATTAGTAGGACTTAGTAAAAGTAAGAGCATAAAAGTAAATATGGTATAAGCAAATTTAATAGAACTCAAAAATATCACGTGGCAAGAAGGAGCATGCAAATGACGGAATGACAGCGAGGGGGCTGAACGGGGAAATGCAGAAGGCAAGGAGTGTATAGGGTGCATGTGAACAGCCATGCAGTGCTATGCAAGCCACGGGAAAAGGGCATGAACCATCTTCAGATTTTTCCTTTATCTCTCAAATGGTTTCTTATGGAATGAGTCTGGTATGTTCTCTATTTTATAATGCACCAAGTGATGTGTAAGTAAGAGTGTGATGCTGTAATGGTTAATTCACTCATCTAATATGTATGATACTATAAATAACCCCCCAATTCTTTGATTGAGCTACAATGGTGACTAAATTGTACATGTATTTTTGCTAATATATAATATGAATCTGTGTGCATGTGACTTCAATAGAAAAATCATTTTTAATTTTTAATTAATTATAGGTTTGTTAACAGCATGAAGACTACAAGAAAAAGAATGGAAGAAAGAAGTGAAAGAGAAACAAATAGGGGAGGGCATCTCTTGGATGACTGAGAAGGAAAGGAAAACCAGAAAAAGCAGTCAGGACGAATGCCTGACAAAAAACTGCTGCAGTGACACTTTGACAGGAAGCAGATACAAACTTTCTATGACTGAACAGGATATTTTCCATCTGTTGCTCCTTTGATACCCAAGCTCCTCAATGGTGGTCTTCTTCAATGAGACGCTTTTACTAGTGATCATATTCTTGCTTCTTTTTGTTTTTTTTTTTTAAGTATGTTGCTGCTGTACTTTTAAGAAAGTTGTGTTTTATCTTAGTACTTTGATGTTCATAAATGGTATAAAACATAATTTTACCAATAGCTTTAATGGAATACTTTTTTACAAACAAAATAAAACGTGATCTTCTTCCACCCTATCCCCACATCAGAACTAATTTTACTACATTTTATTTTTCAAAAACTATTAATTCAGTCAATTAATATTGACTTTGGACTACATTGGGTCATTTTTAATGGATTGCTCTGGTACAGCTTTATTTTGCCATGTCCTTTGTTCTTGTTCTTTCTTGTCTACCTACCAGTTAAAATATGAAACTTGTGAAGCATTTAGCTCCCTGGATAGTGATTGCTATCCAGGGCGAATCATGCAAACTTTCATATTGTCTAAACTATAATTCAGAAATATAATATGGCTTAAATGGGAACTTGGGGCTAATGTTTAACAAGTGTGCACCATACTTTATCAGTTCTCTAAGATTTGTTTTCTACAAACAAAATGTTTATGTCATGGGCTACCTTTAAGTGGTAATTCTAAAGGCCCTTTCGGACTTGTTCATTAAAACTTTTTCAAGTGTTCAGGCCGCTGAGTTATTTGGTGCACAGAGTAATACCAAATCATGTCTGAGAAAGGCTCCATGATTCCTAAAGTGCCTGATTTTCCACCTCTTCCTATAAGAAGTAGTAACAGATATCCTAAATGAACTGGGGAAATAAGAATTAAGCCTATGGCTAGTTTAAACTTTCCTATGGAAAGATTTTAATGTTTCCAAGTAGACAGTTCGACTGAGACAATTTTATATAATGTGGTACATACGATTTAAAAATCTACATCCAAAAAAGCACATAAAAGACACACCCTACTTTAGCTATGTGTGATTATACTCAACTATGTATGCATAATATAACATATGTATATACATACACGCATATAGTTTAGACACACCCTACTTTAGTTATGTGATAGTATATATGTATATGACTTAGAAACCCTACTTTAGTTTTTTCTAAAAACTAAAATTTTTTATTTTTTTTTCTAATTTTTTTGTTAGTTTTTTCCTCTGACCCTAAAATTATGTGTTTGTTTGTTTGTTTTGTTTGTTTGTTTGTTTTGGAGACGGAATCTCGCTCTGTCCTCTGTCACCCAGGCTGGAGTGAAGTATTGTGATCTCAGCTCACTGCAACCTCTGCCCCCAGGGTTCAAGCAATTCTCCTGCCTCTGACTCCTAAGTAGGTGGGATTATAGGCATGCATCACAATGTCTGGCTAATTTTAGTATTTTTAGTAGAGATGGGGTTCCGCTATATTGGCCAGGCTGGTCTTGATCTTCTGACCTCAAGTGATCCACCTGCCTCGGCCTCCCAAAGTGCTGGGATTACAGGCGTGAACCACTGCGTCTGGCCAATTCTGTTTTGACTATGAAGTAATACAGCTTAAAATATGAATTATGGAAGCCGTGCTTCTGAGTCATGCGGTGACCTTCCTCCACCCATCCCCACACCAGTGCCTTCTACTGTTATTTTTGTGCATTTGGCATAACCAGTTTTCTTTAATGAAAGAGATTTCCCTTCCAAGATAGGAGTGCAAGATCCAGACTAAAAATATGAAAATGCAAATGAGTAATGCTTCCTTTATCCAAGTTGCTTTCTTCAGGTATATGTTGTATGTGTGTTGTTGTTTGCTGGGAGCTAAAAGTCCATTCTTTCAACAGAATTGCCTTCTGTCTCTAAGGGAACAAGAATGACCATTAAATTAAAAGACATGTATGAAATTATGCGGGTGAGAATCTTTACCCCACTCTTTGTGCTTTTTGATAGCAGAAAGATCTTTGTCTTGCAGAGGCAAAACTGGTAAGAACTTTATGCCTTTGGCTTAAACATTAAATGAAAATATACCTATTTAAAAAATGTTTTAGGCCGGGTGCGGTGGCTCACGCCTGTAATCCCAACACTTTGGGAGGCCAAGGTGGGCGGATCACAAAGTGAGGAGTTCGAGACCAGCCTGGCTAATATGGTGAAACCCCGCATCTACTAAAAATACAAAAATTAGCTGGGCGTAGTAGTCGGTGCCTGTAATCCTAACTACTCAGGAGGCTGAGGCAGGAAAATTGAGCCGAGATCATGCAACTGCACTCCAACCTGGGTGACAGAGCAAGGCTCTGTCACGAAAAAAAAAAAAAATTGTTTTGCCCTGAATAAGTAGACCAGTGGGTTTGAGTTCAGCTTCGGGAAAAGGTAGGATGGTTTTCCTCTAAGCATGAAGTAGGCAGAATGTAACCGTTTTGCCCTTTCATGACAGCAGTTTAATCCAGGGGAAGTAGGAGGCTTTAACTCTGGGTCTAAAGAATTAAAGGAGGGTAAAAGAAGGACGGCAGCATCTGATACTGGGCTTCCTATTGTTCCTGTCACAATTTAAATCATTTGTTCACAATTGGTCACAAGACCTCAGTCTATTCTGTGCTGCAAGTGTATTCTTTCAAAAAACAGGAAGCGACACTTAAGTAATTGCAGATTTAAGTGACTACCAGGCTGATCCCAGCTCTTTGTCATGGCTTTCCTGTTTGGGTCTGAAGGAAGTGGGGGAGAAAGGAGAGAGAGGGTGGGGGAAGCAACTCTGTTAGAAGAACGGGTTAGCCTGAGCCTGGCTTTGCCTTAGTGAAAGAGTGATGAAAACACTTTAAACAGTTGCCAACAGGTCGGTAGAAAATATTTGACATCTCACCTACATCAACATGCAAGAGTTAAAGGTTAAATCACACACAACTCAAGTGCTGGGAAAAAAGGATATGTTTATGTCATCAACTTTCTTTGTTCTAGGACCGCCCTATGTCAACAAGGAGACACATTCCCACTCCCTGGTTGGAGACACCAGGACAATAGAGACTGATCCACATTTGCGCATGGGTGGCAAATCTCCTTTTAAGCATTTGTAGCTTGCCTCTAGTCTAGGCTTCTTCATAGTGTTTTACCTGCTTCCAAATACCTATGTATTTAGGGCACTGTGGT
Organism: Rhinopithecus roxellana; assembly: GCF_007565055.1. Classification (NCBI taxonomy): domain Eukaryota; kingdom Metazoa; phylum Chordata; class Mammalia; order Primates; family Cercopithecidae; genus Rhinopithecus; species Rhinopithecus roxellana. The sequence continues at coordinate 49,454,310 of NC_044551.1, forward strand.
TGGTGGCCTTTCTTCTTTCTTCAACTAGTTTCTTGAGATCTCAAGTGTGAAGCTTAGTGTAGAAGGAGGAGAACTAGAAAGATAAAGGTGTTTGCTTTTCATCCATTTCCTGTGTTGATTCCAAATTCAGTGAGCTTCCAACCTAAATCCTTTGGATGGTGGTAGGCCAGAGAAAGGTGCTTTACATTGCTGGTGCTCACACACTCTAGGATTAATGATTGAAGGACCTTTCTGGAGAGGCATTTAGTGCTTTTCACAAAGACTATAATAAAACGTGGGGCAGGAGATTTCTTCACTGGTTCAAGGAAGATTTGAATTGAAATTTGGGAAGAAAGGAAAATATGCTCAGGGGAGCAATGCAACACCGTTGTGGAGGATGCCGACAGGTGTGTTATAGAAGGAAAAAGAAACAGGATAGAAACGTACATTTTATTATTTCTCAAAAAGTTCCCTTTTGAGAATCTGGTGAGAGCCATGATTATCTGCCTACACTTAAGTTTGTATCCATGCTTAGGAGGATCAGAAACTTTTGATTTTTTTTTTTTTTTTTAAAGAATTCCTAGAGGTTCTGTTGGGCTCAGTGGTTCATGCCTGTAATCCCAGCACTTTTGGAAGGCCGAGGAGGGTGGATCACCTGAGGTCAGGAGTTTGAGACCAGTCTGGCCAACATGGTAAAACCCCATCTCTACTAAAAATACAAAAAATTAGCCTGCGTGGTGGTGGGTGCTAGTAATCCCAGCTACTCAGGAGGCTGAGGCAGGAGAATAGCTTGAACTTGGGAGGCAGAGGTTGCAGTGAGCCAAGACTGCACCACTGCACTCCAGCCTGGGCAACAAGAGTGAAACTCCATCTCTCTCTCTCTCTCTCTCTCTCTCTCTCTCTCTCTCTCTCTCTCTCTCTCTATATATATATATATATATATATATATATATATATATATAGAAGGTGCCTGTGGTATAGGGGTATAGCAAGCCACCCATGCCTCCCTACAGTAGTTTGATAGTTCAACTAGATCTATACGCAATAGGTAAGAATAGGTATAGTCAAAAGCCCTTTACAACTAAATGGTTTCTACAAACAAGATTCAGGACCCTCCTCCCTGTATAGTGCTAAATGATCAAGACTAGCTCTTCCCACCTTTAGGTTTTTTGTGTTTTCCATAATTTTAAAAAATATTCACCTGTTGCTAGAATCTTCATATGTTAATCCTACCATTTGAACCACAACACAATTTGCTTACTGTTCTTATTCCTGGCCTAGAAAACATTTGCCCAGGTCTATGGACTTGTTTACTTTCTGGTCCCTCTATTAGGAATATGTTTAATTTGGAAATGGATATATTAAGGTATCATCACCTGATGCTGTGAAATATTTGCATCATTTAAAGAGAGCGCATTCCTTTTCTTGATTTGGGGCTCACCAACAATTTGATCAATTTTCATGCAAATTTATAGTTGGTGCAGATATCTCAAAATAAAATATTGACTCAAAAATGCTCCAAGCCCCACAGCTTTTAGGCCTTGTTGTTCAATGCTTTTAAAGAGAAGCATACATTTTTATTAAACTGTATTTGAAAATGCCTTGTCTTCCTTTGAAATACCATTTAAAAAAAATGTATTGAAAAACGTTATTCTGAGTATTCTACAGACAGAACTATTCTTCAGACAGTGAAAGGGGTCCATGTGGCGCCCGCCCCGGGGTAGGCTCGCGCCGCCGCGTCAGCTCAGCGCTTGGTCCCGCAGCTGTGAGGAGGACGCTCTGCAGACTCGCTGCCCGCCGGCTCCCAACCCCGCGTCACTGCGACCGCCGCGGCAAAGATGGCCTCAGGAGTGCAAGTAGCTGATGAAGTATGTCGCATTTTTTATGACATGAAAGTTCGTAAATGTTCCACACCAGAAGAAATCAAGAAAAGAAAGAAGGCTGTCATTTTTTGTCTCAGTGCAGACAAAAAGTGCATCATTGTAGAAGAAGGCAAAGAGATCTTGTTTGGAGATGTTGGTGTAACCATAACTGATCCTTTCAAGCATTTTGTGGGAATGCTTCCTGAAAAAGATTGTCGCTATGCTTTGTATGATGCAAGCTTTGAAACAAAAGAATCCAGAAAAGAAGAGTTGATGTTTTTTTTTGTGGGCACCAGAACTGGCACCTCTGAAAAGTAAAATGATCTATGCAAGCTCCAAGGATGCAATTAAAAAGAAATTTCAAGGCATAAAACATGAATGTCAAGCAAATGAACCAGAAGATCTCAATCGGGCTTGTATTGCTGAAAAATTAGGTGGATCCTTAATTGTAGCCTTTGAAGGATGCCCTGTGTAGGTCTTTCAGTGCCACAAATTGAAAGCTTCCATGTTTAATGTTATTCTCTTGCTATATAAATAAAGCAAATACATTTAGGTCAGGGTCTCACTGAAGGGGAGCTGTCTCATCATCTTTTAGAGTAAACGAAATATTCTATAAACATATGCAAACAGCCCCTAAATAAATCTAAAGTCTAAAGTTTTATTGGTGTGAAATTAAATTCTTATTGGCCATATGCCTGTTTTAATGAGTTGATTTATAAAGATTTTTGTTAAGCTCAGGATTTTAAATTATGCAGTTCACAAAACAGTAAAGGCCATGTGAAGAGAATTATTACATCTTTATTAACCTCAGCATTTACTTTGCTTCTTTTGCTTAGAAAATTGCTCATAATCTGGTTATAATTTTGGCCCAAATTCTTTATTCTTCCTTGAGCTAAGCAGAATAATGGAATATAATATGTCTTTATAATATAACAACACTAATACACTAATAGTAAGATTAAGTCAGGCAGTCTTTTACTTCTACCAAATGTGTAATGGAGATTGCTTCAAAATTGTGTCCACATAATCCACGCTGATCTTGCAAAAGCACTATTTCAAGCACATCATTGGAATACAGGAAGTAGCCCTGCACCTGCCGGTGAGCTCACCATTCACTGATTGGGAGAGTGACCTGGCATCTTGCAAATCATGGTGTGTCTTCAGGAGAATGTGCAGTGTCTTGTAATAAATTATAATGCAAACTAGGGCTACACTGTAATCTGCTTTGTTAATGAAAATGGCAAAACAATATCGACAAACTAGGACACCTGTGGTATCTTTAATTGTATCTCATTCAGAAGTTTGCTTCTTATGGTATAATAAAGTATGGAAGAATATTGAGTATATGTTTACTCTGGGCCTGGGAGAACTTAATTTTGTAGAGCAGTTTGTTGACTTGTGTGCAATGGGGAGAGGTACCATGATGACACTCACAGGGAGCCACTGTTCACTGACATTTGGAAGTGGTCATTGTTCATATCATGGGCATAACACTTTGAACGATATAGAGATGCACCAACAGTTGAACTTAGAAGTAGCAGTATTGGCTTTGTGTAATAAAGGAAGCATTTTTGACTTAAAAAAAAAAAAAAAAAAAAAGAAAGGGGTCCATGTACAAAAAGTTTAAGAACTCCTAGTGGAGATAATGGAAATAATTGGTGTACTGTTAAACTGACTGGCGTTCAAAGTTGGTGAATTTTCTGGAAGTACCATAAAGGTACCACTGGCCAAGCATGGATGGGAAGCAACCTAAGAACATTCAGCAGAGGATGCTATAAATAAGAATGAATTTTTCTTTTTTTTTTTGTAAATTTCCTTATTTGGAGTTCTGATAGCAGTGTGAGGTATGGGCTTGGACAGAATGGGATTGAAATAGAATATAAGAATAATCAGTTTGACAGAAGATAACAACTAAAATAGTGGCAGTAGGGATGCAGAGAAAGAGAGTTATTCATGAAATCAAATTGAGAGGACCTTTATGTGAAAGCGCATTTTATGTGAAAGCTAAATATAGTAATAGGAAATTTGAGTTGATTCTCAACTTGCTAGGTGGGCAAGTGATGATGCCATTAATCAAGATCAGGAATACAGAAGGTGTCATAGGGGTGATTGAGGTGGTGATAAATAGGGATAAATATGTTATGTCCATGTTGAGATTGAGGTTTTTTTGTGGGACAATTTAGTGAAATCTAGTAAACCACTGAAAATAAGCATCTAGAGCTCAGGAGAGATTATGAAGCTGGACACACTGGCTTAAAATTTAGCAAAGTATATATATTTAGTTGAAGCAATGATTATAGGTAAAATTACTCAGTAATAAGAGAAGGCCAAGGGACTTTTGGGAAATGGACTTGAAGACAAAGGCTGTGACTTGTTTGTCTTTGTATTTCCAGCACCTAACCCAGTGCCTAGCACAGAAGAGTTGCTCAATAAACATTTATTTCATGACTTACCAAATGAATGAGTGACTGAGTAAGTAGAAGAAACCCTCAGAGGAGACTAGGAAGGTGTAGTAAGAAAGATGACAGAAAACAGTAGAGAATGATGTCTTAGAAGATGAGGTAGCAGAATTTTAAGAATGAGATTACAAAAAAAATAAGAATGAGAGTACAGTGAAAATTTCTGGGTGCTGGAAGACAGAAAACTGAGACAGAGTTAGTGCACTGGATGATAGAACCAGAATTCAAAAAAATCTTAGGAGTATGGAAATTAGAGCTCGATCTCATTGCTATTTACTAGGGATAAATGTAAAAACCTAATGACAATTCAGAATATCAAATCCATGAGCACTAGAAGCAAATGACCTGGTTTAATCACATTCTTAGGGTTTAATAGTATGCTGAAAGTTCAAAATAAATTAATATTGGAGCCTAAATGTCAAGGTATGTACTTAGGCAATGTTTATGAAAATATCCAGTGTAGAAATTGAGGATAATAATACCTTAGTATAGGTTGCAGATACAGGTTGGAACAATGCCTTTTGAGAGGAAAAATACTATAGTAGGTGCAGAGAATGAAAAGAAGAATGAGGAAGTGCGTACTGGGTTCGTGCCATAAGATAGACTTGTCGTATGCCCCAGGGATATGGGGACAAAGGTCCCTGTTCTCATGATCTCTACAATCTGTGGAGGAAGAACACATGAAGCAAATCAATATATAAATACACAGAAAATTAGAGATGAGATGGCCATTTATGGTGAAGGCCAGTGTCACTGGAACAAGGTAAACAGGGGAAACAGGGGCATGAGGTGGGCCATGGTCATTTCAGACAAGTTTTGGGGACCTTTGAAAGAACCAGATTTATTCTAAGCACAATGGGAAGCCACCGGACAACTTTAACAAGGGTAGTAATATTATGAAATAAAACACATTAAAGAAAAATGAATTATCTGGATTCTATGTGGAGAATGCATTAAAGAAGGAAAAATTTGATGTCTAGATGACAGCTGATGGTGTTTTGGACAAGGATGGAGGCAGTGAAGATGGCAAGGCATGGTTATATTCAAAGCATATTTCAGAGTAGATTTAATGGTACTTGATGACTTGATTTGAATTACGTTGATTTGATACCAGGAGTTAGAGTGAGGAGTACAACTCTCAGAATACTAGCTTCTGGAAGTAGATGAAATATTTTCTGAGCAGAATCCTTGGAGGAGCGTGATGTTTGTGAAAGTGGGAAATTGATTGTGAATACTATTTCCTTTTCGATATACAAAGTTTGGGATGTCTCTAAACATCCTAGAGATATCAGGTAGAATTCAATAAAGGCCAGAGCCAATAACACGTCCCTTAGGGATATGCCAGTTATATTACTTGATGTTCAATGGGGCCACTTGACACTGATGTATTTCCCTTCAGCTTCCCCCTTCAACAGAAATGGAGGGAGATTTGAAGCCCAAATATTATGCTCTTTTTCTGTTAACAGAAAACTGAGTAGTGCTGACTTATCAAGCCTTTTTTTTTTTTCTTTTTTTCAAGAAGGAATTCTGACAGAACCCTTGTACTTGTGTAGAGTCAAATCAGAGCTTTAAAAATGCTGGTTTTCAGATTACCTGTGGTCTTATACTTGTGGTATTTATATTCCTCATGTTTCTTAGTACTGTGGGTAATCTTAGAGGCTTCTTTCTGTAGTTAAGATGTTTTCTAAAGATCTGATTGTTTCCTGGCAATCAGGAAACATTCCTGCCGCAATATATGCTGCAGATAATTCTCCCAAATAATTATATTATATGTGAGTCTCATGCCAGAAATTGCCTAGAAGTCTTTAAAGGCCAGTGTTTTCTGATAAGATTGGTGATGGATCTGAGAGAGAAGATCATTAAGTTAGGGAAGATAAGATAAGCATTCCTCAGACCTCAGGTCTACTTTCATGACTAAGATTAAGTACTGAAGGGCCTTTCAAATAAACACTTAAATAAGAAGGAGAAACTCAGAGAAATAATACATGTTTGAGATGAGAGGCATGTTAATTATTCTAACTTGATCATTACACATTTTATACATGTATCAAAATATCGCTCTGTATACCATAAATATGTACAATCATGATGTGTCTATTAAAAATTAAATAAAAGGATTAGCCATATCATTGAATGAGACTGAGTCTCATCATTCTCTTCCCATCTCAATAACAAGCCATTTTTCTTTATATAGTCTCTTAAGCCTCTACTTCTCCACTGAACTCAGCAACGAAGTCTACCACCTTATTTCAGCCCATCATCTGATACGTGGGTGATTGAAATAAAGTCCTATTTTTATGTCCCCTCCCTGCTGCCGTTGTGCACTCTGCCACCAAGGTACATTTTCAGACACGCTTCTCTCATAATGCCTCTTTTGTGCCCCAATTCTCCACTAAGTTCACATGTTATAACAGTAAAACAAAAACAAAAACAAAACAAAAAAATTCTCATTCTCTTAGGTAGTTAAGAACTTCTGCAGGATCCAGCCCATCCTATCACATGGATTTTCCCCCATTCATTGTCCTGTAAACACACTCTGCACTTGCTTACATTGTTCTCCACTTCTGTAATGCAGGTCTCCTCCCTGAGTTAGCCCTTATTTTTTGTATTTTATTATTTTGAGATAGAGTCTTGCTCTGTCACCCAGGCCGGAGTGCAGTGGCACAATCTTGGCTCACTGCAACCTCCTCCTCCCAGGTTCAAGTCATTCTCCTGCCTCAGGCTCCTGAGAGTAGCTGGGACTACAGGCGCCCACCACCACACCTGGCTAATTTTGTAATCATTTTTTTTTTTTTTTTTTGAGATGGAGTTTCACTCTTGTTACCCAGGCTGGAGTGCAATGGGGTGATCTCGACTCACCGCAAACTCTGCCTCCCGGGTTCAAGCGATTCTCCTGCCTCGGCCTCCCTAGGAGCTGGGATTATAGACATGCGCCACCACACTTGGCTAATTTTGTATGTTTAGTAGAAATGGGGGGGGGGGTTTCTCCATGTTGGTCAGGCTGGTCTTGAACTCCTGACCTCAGGTGATCCGCCCGCCTCGGCCTCCCAAAGTGCTGGGATTACAGGCATGAGCCACTGCATCCGGCCTAATTTTTGTAATCTTAGTAGAGATGGGGCTTCCCATATTGGCCAGACTGGTCTCGAACTCCTGACCTTGTGATCTGTCTGCCTTGGCCTCCCAAAGTGCTAGGATTACAGGTGTGAGCCACCGCACCTGGCTGGAGTTAGCCCTTCTTTTAAGGCCAAGACTGAGCTGTCCCTCTAGGACAGCTGATTCTTATATCATCATGCACGTTCTATCTTTCTATGATTTGCATCTGTGTCATTCTCTAGAGGAGGCCCAGATGCAAACCTTTCCTGCCCCAGCTCTTGGCAACCCTCTGCACAGCACAGAGAGCCCGGATGGCCGGCCTCAGGTCAGTGGGACCTTTGAGGTCATCTACATCTAGATTCAAGGCATTTTCCAACAAGGAAAGAACAAAGTCTAATTTGAAAGGCTACTTTTGGAAGCAGAATGAGAAAGACTGCTTTTGTCCAATGCTCTGGGAATTATTCTGTGCAATAAAGTATAAGGCATTTCCCTCTCCCTCTCTCTCGCTCTTTCTCTCTTTTTCACTGTCTCAATTTTTAAAACCAATTTTCCCATCTTGTGCGCTGAGTCGTATTTTCTATTTCCTCCCATAAATGTTTTTTTCCCTTCTGGTTTTTCATCATCCCTAAGCATATATCTTTTATCATTTAAGACCCTTTTTCTCTCCCAAATCATCTCAACAAAATTCCTTATTTCATTGTCTAACTACTTTTCTCTTCAGTTATAACAGTTGATATCTTTTTACTTATTTAGCTCTTCAACTTTACTTTTGTTCATTCCTATTTTCTTGTTGGGTCAAGAGAGACCTCCTCCTTTTCTTTCTCTTCCCCCTAGATAGTTAAGCACTAAAGGCACTGACACTTGAACATACCCTATATTCAGGTTACCACAGAAAGAGAGCCTCTTTTTATTCCTATGTTCCCTGGCCAGTAATGCTATAACTTTGTATACATTTTAAAATATTGTTTCAATGTTTATTTGGGAATTGAGGATAAGGTTTTATAATATATTACTTGGGAGTACTCAGATTTGCAGTCAATTATTCTATATTACACACTAGCTTGATTTCTGTTTTTAATGGCTTTGAGTTTTCTGAGAATCAATGAATGTTTTTGTTTTTGCCTTTGCAGTTCGGTGATGAAATCTCTTGTGTCAGGTGGTCATTGTTACAGAAAAATGTTGCCTTGGCGTATTCACATGATATGCAGTAAACACTATTGCCAGATACCTATAGGGGACGGAGGCCTTTGTCATTTTTAAAGTAAATGGATTATTTTCCTAGCTCTGTAATCACATCAACACATTCTTAGATGAAGTGGTAGTTTCCTTCCTGCTGATTAAAACAAGTTCTTGTCTTAACCGTCCTTGTTCTAATCTCTTAGACACTATTTACTCAGCATATAGGGATGGATAAACTCAGAATAATTACCTAAACTCAATCTGTCCTGGGAGAGCAGTGGGGAAATGTGATGTATATAATTTCAGTGAATTTTCTTTAATGCTAAAATTAAACAGTACTTAATCTGTTCCTCTCCATCCTGGCAGAAGTTTATCCCTGGGATGAACTGGGATGACAAAAGTCAAAACCCTATTACCCTGAAAGATGTTTAGTCTGCAAACAAAACATTTATTAACCTGAAAAATACTGCTTTTTGTTCTTTAAGGCATGGTTTGAAATTGTGCTTCTAATCCTCTCATTTCTGTCCAGTGTTCACTCTACTTAGATTTTTGAATGTACTATGTATTGGTGGAGCTTGTGGAGACTTTGGCTTTCTTTAGCTGAGTAGCCTGGACTGTCATTTGAAACATGGGAGGCAAGAAGGTTTCCAGACATTTTGACATTCCAGATTTTATTATATCTTGTCTTAGCACACCTATATTTTCAGGAATTGAGTAAAATAATAACAAAAAAAATACTAATAGCTTAATAACAAAGTATGCAAAGTACCATTTTAATCACTTTCTATACATCACCTTAATCATCACAATAATCTTATGATATAGATACAATTATTATAAAATCAATTTTCAGGTGAAACTGAGATACAAAACTACGAAACAGTATTTCTGAAGTAGCCTAGATCCATCCAGGCAGCCATGATTAAAGATGGACTTAATTTCCTATTATTTTAATTGCTACTCTATAATAAAATCATAGTGATTAAAAAGACAAAATTATATATATGTGGTGGAAGTAATTGGCTAGATAAAAGATAAAATTGATCTTCCAAATCTAGTTAGTATGATTTCTGGAGTTCCAAGAGTGCTTGTTAAGTAAGGTTAGGAATATCTATTGGATATTAAAATCCCATGCCTCAACTTTATCCCATAATGTCAGGGTTCTAATTTAGATATAATGGAGATAATCCCGAGAGGCATAATTCTTTTACTTTAGTGAGAACACAAAATCAAAAGAGAATCTATTGGCAAGGTGTTATAGGGAGTCAGTACAAAGTTTGTAGTGAAAAATAAGAGTTTTGGAGAGGGAAAAATGAGTGTTTTATGTTAAATACATGGTGAAAGGATTATATTAATTCCATTGTAGTTGATAATCATTATCCAGTTGAAAGCATTATTGAAATGTAGAAGTAATCTTATTGCTTGCTTGTAATTTTTGCCATTATTGCATAGATTTGAAAATGCAAACTTCAGAAATTCAAGCCCTAGATAGATTACAGATTTCTTCATAGGATCTTAGGTATTTTAATAACAGATACAATGAAGTGGGTAGAGGTGCCTGGTAATGGGAGTATTGGTCCAAGGAACAAGTCATGCCCTTGTGTGAATAATGGAGAGGAACAGGAATATACATTAAGACTAGCAACTGAGCACGGTGGCTCATGCCTATAATCCCAGCACTTTAGGAGGCTGAGGTTAGCTGATCATGAGGTCAGGAGATTGAGACCATCCTGGCCAACATGGTGAAACTCCATTTCTGCTAAAAAAAAAAAAAAAAAAAAAAATACAAAAATTAGCTGCGTATGGTGGCACGTGCCTGTAATCCCAGCTACTCAGGAGGCTGAGGCACGAGAATCACTTAAACCCAGGGAGTGGAGGTTGCAGTGAGCTGAGATCGCACCACTGCCTGGGTGACATAGTGAGCCTCCATCTAAAAATAAATAAATAAATAAATAAATAAATAATAAATAATAAAAAAATTTAAAAAAACACACAAAAGTAGTAACCTGCTTGGACTTTTAATATGAAATAGTCCTGCTCTAAAATAACCTGAATTATGCACTAAACAAGAAACTTGATTTTACTTCATAAAGAATGAGAATATATAGAACAATATTTAAAATCAACATTTGAAAACTCTTAAATGTCTTCTTTCAATGGTCATAATTACCACTTAAAATAATTCCGATATTTTCCCTAAACTAGGTCATCCTACTTCTTCTCAAGGACAGAAACCTCCAGCTTATTCAGCCTCACCGAAAGAACTTTGTGTTCAATGGCTCTTTAGTGGCTTGTTAAATGGTTTCTCCTTCCTATGTCCTTTACATTTATTATGTTATTTAACTCCCCAGCAACCCTATGTTATAATTGAGAAATAGCAAAAGAAAGTAATTGGTCCCAGACAACACAGTGAGTGCGAGGATTTAAATTCTGGCTGTTTTACTCCAGAGACCAAACTTTTAATCACTATCGATCTATTCATTTAATTCTGTTTTGGAGTACAATTCCAAGGATCTTAGTATAAGAATGACAAAAACAAACTCCCATCACTACATAAACAAACAAACAAAAACAACACGCCATCCTGTATGTAATATGAAAGATTCCTTGCACATTCCAGAAAATAAGTTAGATGGCTTGAGGGTCAGGTGAGTTATACCCTCCAGCTAACTCCCTCTGCTTTGTCAATATAAATCACAGCTGGATCATTTTTACAACCTGTTCTTAAGGGGAGGAGGCACATTTCAAACATATTTTTACAGAAGAATCTTTGAATAAATGTGATTACTTCATTTGATAGGAAAGAATGAAGGAAACTAAATTATTTGAGGGCCTGTTAAAAGTGTTAGTATGTCACTGGGGGCTTGCATATAACTTAACTCACTTCCATTTAACTTGTCCAAAGAATATATGAAGTAATTATTATTCTGCTCATTTGAAAGCTGAGGAGGAAATGGAATGAAAAAGGCTCACTAAATTTCCTAAGACCACAAAAGGCACAACCAGAATACAGACTCACTTTGCCCGGTTTTTCAAAATCTGTATCTATCATTTTGGAGTGCCAAAAGATTGCTCTGTTGAATGCGAAATAAGGTTTCCAGTTTTACTGATAGGTTGGCATAAAGCCATCCACCCTCTTATAGTCCAAGATGCTGGCTGTGGTCTTGGAAAAGACACCTTCTCCTGAGGATCTATGTAAGGAAATTGATGTGACAGGCAAGAGAGGACTTAAAGTTTTCTAGCACGGTGTCCAGGGAGATGGTGGTGCATTCACTGAAGATGTGATTTACTAGAAAAATTGACTGCAAAAGATTTTAACGAGTCCAATTTGGGAGATGCTAAGATTGAAGTGACATTGGAACCTACCAACTCTGCTGTCTAGAAGGCCATTGGCGAACAGAGCTCAGGAGTGAAGTTTGGGCTAAATTTAAGTGTGCTCAGTGTATAGATGGAGATTTGAGTCTGTGAGTGGGTGGGATTTCTCAGGTTTCATATATATGAAAAGTTAGGGACCAAAGATAGAATTCTATGAATTACCAGAGGGCTGGGAGCTGAGGAGGAATACCAGTGAAGGAGGCTGTACAGCAATCAGTGAGATAGGAGACATTTAGAAAGTACCGGTGTTTCTGAAAAAACACAGAAGAAACTTTCAAATAAAAGGGAGCTATCAATAGTGTGCAATGATAAAGAGAATTTATGACTCGGTGTGGTGCCTGTAATCCCAGCACTTTGGAAAGCCTAGACACAAGGATCACTTGAGCTCAGTTTGAAACCAGCCTGGGCAACAAAGTGAGACCCCTGTCTCTATGAAAACTCAAAAAATTAGCCAGATGTGGTGTCATGCACCTGTGGCCCCAGCTACATTGGAGGCTGAAGCAAGGGGATCGATCGCTTGAGCCCAGGAGGTCGAGGCTGAGTGAGTGAAGATCATGCCATTGCCCTCCAGCCTGGGCAAAGGAGTGAGACACTGTCTCAAAAAAAAAAAAAGGGAGAATTTAAGTAGGGCAAAAGCTGAAAAGGGGTCACATAATAAAAAAAAAAAAATGCAGTAAGTCATTCGGAATACTTCAAAAAGAAAAATAAATGTGTTTTATTTATGATGTTTCTAGACAGTGTTTTCAAATGACAAAGCTAATTTTCCACTGTGAACCAACTCTATAGATCAAGCTAATTTTTCATGTACAAGCAATACAATCATACTAAAAAACGAAAGCTTGCTAGTAGGTAATTAGGCATATGTCACATCATTTGAGCTGAATGGAGTCACCTGGCAAGCTTGATGCTTGGAAAGACAGCTTGTATGGCTGAAACAGAGTGAGAAGAGGGGACAGATTTAAGTGATGGCATCAGATAGAACTTTGAGGAGAGAGTGTAGGTCTTGAAAAGTGATTGTACGGCCTGGGATTTCACTCTGAATGAGATGGGAAACTTAAGGAGATTTGGAGTAGAGGAATGACATGATTTGACTTATGTTTTAAAAGGATCACCCCAGATATACTATTGAGAAAAAAGTATGGGGCAAGGGGAGAAGAAAGCAGGCAGACCAGTCTGGAGGCTACTGGGATCCAAAATTGACATGAGTTGCTTGGACTAGGGTGGTAACTCCAATTATGGAGATAAGAATTCAGATAGTAGATGTGTTTTAAAGGCAAAGCTCACAGAGAAAATAGTGGAAAGAAATTAGAAACTGTGCATACACACAATTGTTTTTCCTAGGCCTTTTTTTTTTTTCTTTCAGTAAAAACTAGCTGGTTGGAGGTGGAAGCAATGTTGAAATGAATTGTTTTCCACACTGAAAGAAACACAACATAGTTGGATGATAATGAGAAAACTGTAGTGGTAAGGAAAAACTTAAAACAGGGGCAAAAGGCCAGAGCAATGTCCTTGAATAGATAAGAGGGGAAGGGAGCTATGCCAAGGGGAAGGAATGGCCCACTCCTGCTTAGCCCTCTGTACTCTGACCTGATACCTCCCAAACGCTTGAGTAGATCCCTTTTTAATGCTAATAACTCTCAAGGACTATCTGTGTTAGTGGTTGTACTCTGAGTACTCACTGATGAAGAAAACACAGAATTACGACTTTTTTTGTTTTGAAATGGAGTTTTGCTCTTGTTGCCCAGGCTGGAGTGCAGTGGTGTGATCTTGGCTCATTACAACTTCTGCCTCCTAAGTATCTGGGATTCTACTCAGCTGATTCAAGCGATTCTCCTGCCCTAGCCTCTTGAGTAGCTGGGATTACAGGGGCCCGCCACCACGTCCAGCTCTCTCTCTATATATATTTTTGTATTTTTAGTAGAGATGGGGTTTCACCATGTTGTTCAGGCTGGTCTCGAACCCTTGACCTCAGGTGATCCACCTGCCTCGGCCTCCCAAAGTGCCAGGATTACAAGCATGAGCCACTGCGCCCAGCCTGACTTAGTTATCAATACTAACAGCTGTTAAATTACATTTAAGAAAAATAAGTCATGCCATAGGCATTTTGTTATTGCGATTCAGACCATAACCAATGTCTGGTGCATATACAGATGAACATATCCCTTGAAATTCTAAAGATTCACGCCTACAGTTCACAATTTGGAAAGCTTACTTTAGTAAATCTGCAAAGCCCTTGGTTTTCTGAATATGCCTGGGTTCTTTAGTACATGCTGTTTCCTCCAGGAGGCGCTTTCATCTTACCCATCCTTAAAGGCATAGTATAGTTTCTTCTCCACTCAATCACAGTTAGACTTCGCATTTTCCTTTGTGTTCCAATAACCATTTATTATTGTACTTTGAACTACTCATATTCCATTTATGTAATAATCAAACATACAACTTAAACCTTTGCACCCTTAAACACTAAATATATGTCCTGTGCAAATACATATGTGTATACATATGTTTTCTCTTCTGTTGTCTAAGGTTATTTCAACCTGAAACTATGTCATGTTCATTTTTGTTTTCCAACAGTGGATAGTTCAATACTAAATGGAATAGAAAAATGTGAGAGATTGGATTTATTTTGTGGTGTTCCAGAGGACAGAATTTAGATTAGTGGGCAAAGTTGAGAATAAGATAGATTTGGCTTAATAAAAGGAAAGACTGTGTAACATTTTGAAATTTTAAAAATGGGATAATCTGTTATTGAAGATAACAAGTAACTGAAACTAGCCAAGTCATTTTTCTCCCTATGACTATTTAAGTTCTGAGCACTATACCAACTGTGTAACATATAGTATCACATTTAGTCTTTATAATGGTCTAACAAATAAAGGCATTTTAGTCATCCCAGTTGTACTTGAAATAGTTGAGCAACTTGCCTCAGTACACAGCTTGTAAGTGACAGTGCAGGAATTAGAACTTGAGTCTGGGTAATGTTCAGCTCTAGATATTTAACGTGAATGCTTCACTATGTAGGAGGGATTCTCATGTTGGGTAGAAAGTAAAAGTTACCACGGTTTCAAAGGAATATAAAATACTAAAAATATGCAAATAACCTAAGTAGCTTCCTACGCTTTGAGTATAGTTGAGCAGGCCTGCTTTCAACAAAAGAGCCAAGAGATACGTTCTTGAAAGATATATAAATCAGTCTATAGTGAGGGGCTCGAGATAAAAGTCTTTTGCTTCTTTTTACCTCCATTTATTGGAAGATCCAAATTATCCTTGATTCAGAATGACAACAAGTCAAAGATCATTGGTAACCATATTCTGATGAGATCAACATCCAGTGGGGCTTTGGGTAGCTTGGAAGACCGCTTCAAATGTCGAGAGGACACTTGAGCCCTTGGTCACTGGGCATGACCCATAGACTATGTCATTAATATCGCTACAATTCTTAGCATATGCCTGAAGTACAGCAAGCACTTTATTAATCTTATCTCCTTTCTCCTGAGTTATCTTTGAGTCCATACATATTCTGAGGTAGTTTTTTTCATTAGAATTAACACATAAAATAATCGTTTTTTATTTGATAATATATTTTCTATGAATATAAGAAATAATACCGCACATTTATATGGTGAGCCACTGATCTCGTTCTTCACAAAAGGATAACAATGTATTTTTGAAAATCTTTTATTCTTGATATATTTATTCAAGAAAATATACAATTAAGTGGCTACATGGGACTAAAATGTTGAGCAAAAAAAAAAAAAATCTGATATGAACTTTCTCATCATATTTCAAGATGCTTGCTCTTTCAGCAAATAATCTGACTTGACATTGAAAAGCTTGGGGCACTGAGGGAGGTATTACCATCTCATTTTATTGTTTCTGCTAGTTATTTTGACAATCCACTCAGTACAACTGAAGAAAACTTTATTCAAGTGAACATCAACTTCACTTTCCATTGAACTATGACCTTAAAAAGTCAATCTCTTAACTTCCTTTGGGGAGACATGTGACTGACTGCCTTGTCAGCAAGCTCCTTTTCCTGAATCTAAGTTATTTCCTTTCCTACAGAGAAAAATTGCTGTTATCACTTCCAACCCTTTTAGTAATGGCCCTTTTCATGTACAGTAAATGCTTTTTTTTTTTTTTTTTTAAGTGCATGTCTCTTCCTTTTTGCTTATTAGCTCAAAATTTGTTTATCCTAAAGAAAAATGTAAGGATATAAGCACATTTCATGTTCTTTGGAAAAATCAGCATTTGCACGGATTTCCGACACAAAAGACAGCTAAGAGTTCTCCAAAAAGTCTATTTTAAAACATACATTTCAAATATCTAAACACAAGAGAAACATGGTCTAGTTAAATCCAGCATCACCCAAATACTTCCCAATTTCTTTATCTCATGATTTTTTTTTTTTTTTTTTTTTTTTCAGTTTTTATTCTGTGTGGTTTTTCTCTAACATTTCACACTGGAACTGCTTTTCAGTCGGGCTGGACAATTCCTCTTACTTTGGCTTTTGAGACACTGGTCCATCCTGATTTTTTTCTCTTGATGCCTTTATCTCCAGCTTCTTCACTAGCTCCTCTCTACCCTTTTTCAGTTCTTTAAGTGCTCCGTCCCAAGCTCCCTGCTCCGTTTGCATACCCTAACTGGACATTCTCTCCTGCACTCACCTAGCTTCAAGCCTCCTCTATTCACTGATTGTTCCACATTTAGCCAGCCTGCTCTGAACTCCAGGCCCAAATGCCTCCTGGGAAACTCCTCCTAGATGTTCTGCATCACCTTAAAGTATTGCATCTCCAAATGAACTCATTCTCTTCTCAGCTAGTTCTTCCTGTGTTCCCTATCTCAGCAAGAATATCTTACACACCCAGACACTAAAGCTTAAAATCCCTGAGTCATTCTGAGTTTAATTCTACTATTAAAGATTTCTCATTTCAGTTCCTTCTCTTCGTTCCTCACTGTTATATACAGAGTTCATGCACTCACCAGCTCTCCAGATCATGTCATCTCCCAACTCCCTAGTTGCTCATCTATTTCATATTGATATTGAGACTTACTATTAAAATGGTATTCCATGCATCATTGTTTCACTTTAAAACCTTTGATAATTCTCCATTTTATATACAGAAAAATTCCAAACACCTTAACAGGTTTGGAATTTCCCTTTTTTTTAATTTTTTTTTTTTTTTTTTTTAATTTTTTTTTTTTTTTGAGACGGAGTCTCGCTTTGTCGCCCAGGCTGGAGTGCAGTGGCACCATCTCGGCTCACTGCAAGCTCCGCCTCCCGGGTTCACGCCATTCTCCTGCCTCAGCCTCGGAGTAGCTGGGACTGCAGGCACGCACCACCACGCCCGGCTAATTTTTTGTATTTTTAGTAGAGACGGGGTTTCACCGTGTTAGTCAGGATGGTCTTGATCTCCTGACCTCGTGATCCGCCCATCTCGGCCTCCCAAAGTGCTGGGATTACAGGCGTGAGCCACCGCACCCGGCAGAATTTCCCATTTTTAATTGGAATTTTCACTCCTTACCAGTTAAGGAGCTTGGAATTTGAATCAATTGATTTGGTGAGGCCCAGCCTTCATTATATTCTCACCACCCCACTGACAGAGGCATAGGCATTAACTGCCACACAATTTTTGTATCTTTTTGTCTTTGCTCATGCCATTATTATCTCTACTTGATATATTTCCTTTATTTTCTTTTTCCTGCCTGATGATCTGCCCATTCATTTTTTAAGAGCCCTTTCAAAGGCCATCTCTTCTTTAAGTCTACCTTGCCTTCTCCAACTTTGTATGTATGTTCTCCCTCTGCCCTGACTGCCCTCAGCCCTACCTTCACACTGGCATCCACAGTCCTGGATTTTAAATGCTATACAGTAGGAAATGGCATTTAGAGAGCAGGGAATACATTTTCTTCTTCTCTGAATTATAAGAGTCTATCATCATATTCAACTTGTGGTAGGCATTTAGTTTTTATTTGCTAAATATGTTGAATTAATGGATGATGATGAAAAATCTTAACAGTGGCCCAACTGATGCCAAATACCTATTCTAAATATCCATATGTTATCTGTATTTTGTTTTTCTTCCAAGGAACTTTGGTTACCTTCCATGTGTAAGAAGCTCTTAGTGGGACTTCTGAGATTGGTAATTAGGACCAAGGCTGAGGACAGGAAAGTATTTAATATCTGAACTGACAGTCACCAGAGTCAGAGCCAAAGCTTCTTAAGAGGTGATGGATGTGGCAAACTGCTGCCAGCCTCCATCTTCTGTATAATAAGACTGGGAACAAGACAGAGAGGGGCAGATCCAAGGGTCACTAGAATGTGGTGCGTTTGAGATAAGAGGAAATTCCCTGCCTTCCCCAAGGTAGGGAAGAGAAATTAGAGTACCTGGTCTTTCTTCCTAAAACCTCCTGAGAGGCTCTAAGAGGCTCATTTACAAAGACTGTTGTATAATTTAGTTACCTAATTGGATATCTGCTCAGGAAAAGGACTTGTGGATTTACCTGTTCATCTTAGGAACAGGGGAGAACAGTCTTGGAGAGAGAAGAGATGTAGAGGTAGTGTGAATTCACCCAGTTTCAGAGCCAAGACAGGTCATGCCTGTGGTTCAAGTGGATGCTACTTTGAATGTAGCTGGGCTTGTTCAACCTCCTTTCCAAGACAGTTTCACAGCAACACGAGGCCATGCACTATATGGCCAGTAGTAAGAATTCAGGGGCTTGAAAAAGTGGGCTTAAAATCACTGAAGCTCCAAAAACTCATACCTTTATTCCCCAGAGCTAGAATTTGAAGGCCTGCCTTGCAGATGATATCAATAGCCAGGCTGTGCTGGCTAGAAGAACAGCAGGAACCAAGAGGGAAGTTTACAATAGCAGCCTGTTAGCATTACACTCTTTCCTTCCCTGTTCTACCTCTCAGCTCGATACACTGAAGAGGAATACAACAAGGGGAATGTGAGGTGACGGTGCACTTGAGGCAGACTCCTAATTAGAGAGGGTGCCAGTTCCTACTTACACTGGGTAAAGTGGAAGAGGAAAGAAGGGAGAATAAACTAATGTTTGATGTTTTAAATTGGAGTAAGCCTTAATATCTGAAAGCAACTGGAAACTATGGAGCTACCTTAGATGCCAGTGGAGAATGAAGCATTGGTATAAAATAATTGGATAAGCATGATTTGGAAATACAAAAGCTTCTTATTTCTGATTAATACTGCTTAATAAATGAGATGCTTATGTAAAACTACTGAAATTCATAGAACGTCTACAAAGAAAGAACAATTTCAACCCCAGACTACTATCAATGCAAACCTTTCTTTACTAATTTATTGCTGGATCCAACAGGTAGTATCTCATTCACTACATCTCTAGTGAAGTCTCTGGAGAGCAGAAGTCCCCTTGGAGGTCACACAGAAATGCACAGTCTTGTTCTAATTCAAAAGTGTTCATTGTGTAAAGAACAAACAAACATGTTAGCCCCAAGAGACACGTTAGCCCTGCTTGGGCCACAGTTTAGAATGAGTACCCAGCCAGTTACAAGATGCTTCAGAACTTTCTGTATCCAGTGAGAGCCCAGCTGATAAATAAATCAGAAAGTATATTACTGTAAGCTAGTCGTATTTGAAAATAGCTGATATGTTAGCTCTTTTTTATAGAGAGCAGATATACAAAGTATTTCATGATGCTATAGGATATTAACAATTATTTCTCTCAAAATTCTTCTGAGGGAAGACTAGGCTATTATTGAATGACTTCTGTTGAATTCTCTCTGTTCCCTCAATTCTTCTACTTCCACTGCATAAATATATATTGCATACTGGCCAAGTGCAGTGGCTCACGCCTGTAATCCCAGTACTGGGAGGCCAAGGTGGATGGATCACCGGAGGTCAGGAGTTCAAGACCAGCCTGTCCAACATGGTGAAATCCCATCTCTACTAATAATACAAAACTGAGCCTGGCATGGTGGCGGGCGCCTTTAATCTCAGCTACTCATGAGACTGAAGCAGGAGAATCGCTTGAACCTGGGAGGCAGAGGTTGCAGTGACCTCTATATGTCACAGTGACAATATATATATATATATATTGCATACTGTATTCTTTGCTTGCTGACTCTGTTACTGCCAGTCCTCTATCAGTTTCAGTCTATTTTCTGGACAATTCACTGCCTTCTCATATCCTTTTTCCCATAATCTCTCTGAGAATCTGAAATGCTTTGCTGTTGTGAAACTCCTTGGCCCATATAATATCAGCCTTTAAAGCCTTTAAGGTGATTGTATTGCCTATATACCTGGTCTGAGAGATCACTGATTTTCAAATTCTTCCTTGAAAATCGTCTCTTCTCTTCTTGAATCCCCTATATCCCAATCAATTCCCTATGAAGTCCATCTTTTCTGGGACTCAATTCACCTGAACTTCAGCATTCTCTTTGGCCAGCCTTCCCTGGAAGTCTACTTAGGGGGCATAGTTGACAATAATGTATATACAGCAGAAATGTCTATGAGAGACATCAATATGTTTCGAATTTTAACTCCAGAAGTTTCTACAGATAAGTGTTTTGTTGATGCTAGAAGAAAACAAGTTATAAGAGGTGTGTGAGCTTGAGAATTGCTTAAGATGTTATTAGTCACTTAATCCTTAACTTGGTGTGGAATCACATTGTGTGGCTGTAATGTAGGACTTTAAAACAAACCATCAGAGGTGCAAAGGCTGGTTTTAATGATAAGCAGAGAGTTTGGCCTGCCTGTTTTTCTCCCCCTCAATTTTTAAATGGGCCCAAACAATTCAAAAACCAGAATGTACTAAACAGATAAGTTGATGTTTACTAAACAGATACGTTGATGGCAGCATCAACATATCTTACGTGGTAAAGGGAGCTAAGTTTTGATGAGGCTATTATAATGGCTCTTTTATATGCCCTGGAAATCCCATTTTAGACAACCATTTCCATCAGAGACTTTGGGATTGAAATAGGTAGTATGAGATATGTTATATTACATGGTGATCAAAGTATCATGAAATAATCTTATGCTCTGCAGGCTTTTTATACAAATAAGGCATGTATTCAGGCAACTTACACAAATATCTAAGGCTTTTTCCTTCTGATTAAAAATGGTTTACTCTGGAATTTAACATTTATTTAATAACATTTTAAAATAACACGAAGGTTTTGCATTAAAATAAGACGTATTAAAGCTGCTAGTATCTGTCAATATTTCATTCCTTAGGTATTCCCTGGTCCGAAAAATGAAATGTTGAGAATGTTGACAATTTCATGGCACAGGAAGAAACCACCTAGTTTCTTTATCATAACAGCTCCCCCTGCTGATGCAAAGTGAGAGCTTCGTAACTTCCTTTCAAATTTTCAGGGACTCTGGAAACATGGCTGGAAAACATTATTCTCAACTGAACCGTAGCCAGGAAAGTCTCAGGAGGGAATTCTTTCCTGACATAAAATTAAACCTGGCTTCAGCATATCTTAGCGGGGAAAAAGAAGGAAAACTTACTGTTGATGTTTCTTGGCCTGGGTTTCTTTCTGTTCTTAAAGCAACATTATTTTTAAAATCTGCAACAAAACTTGTCATCTGCCAAATCAACCCAAGTCTCCTAGCCTCTCCCAGCTTAGGTTTCTGTGCCTTGTTGCCCTTTTATGTCCCTTGACTCCACTCAAACTGTTACCGTGAATGGATGTCTTTTAACTTACTTGCAGTAGGAACAACTAGATGTCACTCTGTTTTCCATGGAAGGGAACCTGGTGCTAAAAGTCCTACAAAGCTCCAGGCATGGTGGCATCTATGTGGTGATGGAGCTTCCAAGCCACAGATTATATGACCTGGTGCTACTGGTAAGAAAGTGGCAGGTTATTTATTCACCTGAGGGCTTATGCTGTTGGAATCATTAAGTTAAAAAAAAAAAAAAAAAAGAATTGCCTCTACCAGGGCACTTGTGGGTGAAAGATTTCTTATATTCCATGCATACTTGCCAAACCAGTGCCAGTTTCTGGTCACCCCCTTCTCTGGCATGATGTTCTTTTCTGTTTCCATCAAACGCAAATACTTAGAGCTTATTTATGTGTGTGAAAGGACTACGTTAAGAGAACTGATCCCTCCCCACTGCAAGGAGCTCTATAGGATGCAGAAGTGGTCATTGTAGGACTTTGGAAGTTCAGGCATTGGCGCCTGGCTCTGAACTTATTACTCTCATTAAAATGCTTTTCTAGGATTATGGAATGCTATGTTTGGTATCACATAGTCAATCTGGACCCTGTGCAGACAGGTAAACAGCACATCACAAACTCCATATACCTTGCTAAAAAACAGCCCAGCAGAGACCCTGACAAACTTCAACACATGCCTATGTGATCTGGTTTAAGATCTGCTCCTAACAAGTTTTGGTGCTTAAGAAAACGTATCTTCTTCAATTAGCCTATATAGTAGATGGTTTTTCGGAAGCTAAAGTATTATATATCTAAGACATTAGCTTATAATGTAAATATTTCAGGAGAGGAGAATAAAGTTAACATTTACACTGAATTATATTTTTAGAGGGAACACCTAGCCACTTACCTAGCCAGGAGACCCTGATGATAGGGCTCACATTATTGATTGGGAGCACAGTGCTTTGAGGAAGATGGGTTGAAGGGAAGGGTCAGGCTGGAGACAGTGGGTATTGCCTGGGAGGCCCTGTGCAGTTTTGCAAGTGAGAGACCCGGGTATACTGGAGACAAAATGAAGGCACTGTGGGGTAGGTCTTGGTCAATGAGGATGGAAATTGTAGGTTCCTGTGAAGAGATAGATACAAAGAAGAGAGTGGGCTCCAAAGGTAAATTCAACTTCTCTTTCACAGTTTTCTGAGACTAGACTTGAGAATTGGCCCTGCCTTCCCCAATATGCAGATACTTGTAAAGTGATTCAATTGTGCTTAGTCTTAACATGTTATTTTCTTCCCCATTTGCTTATGAAGATTTTATAATAAAGATTAGAGAGTTAGGTTCCTGGGGAAATGGTACAAATAAGTTCCTGCTGTCAGTGCTTTAACCAGGCCTGCCATCATCTCCTGCCTGAACCATGTAGTATTATTCTTCTTTCCACTTTCCCATTCTAGATTCATCTCCATGTCAAAAGACAACTGCGATGGTGTCACGGGCCTACTAAAAAATATCAAGTGTTCACATTGATCAACTTCTTACTGGCGATAGATTGATTTATAGTTACTAATGATTTAGCCCTCTTCCCTAAGAGGAGAATATATCCCCATCCATCACAATGTGACTTTTCTATTGGCAGGTATATTCTTTTCCCTATTGGTGTCAGGCTTGGCCCATGTGGCCAGTGGATTATGAGCAGATATGACATATGGCTTGTCTCCAGCAGAAGTTTCAAAAACCAGCCCTTTTCCTATATTTCTGCCAGTCCTTTTCCGTAGGAAACCATGTTTCCCAAATCAGGGATTGCTCCTTCAGTCCGGGTCACAGGCTAACATGAGAAGTCACATGAAACAGAATCATAGCACCTGATCCATACTCACCAACATATAACACAAATGAGAAACAAATATCTTTTGTCATAAACCACTGAGATTTTGGGTTTACTTATTATGATAGCAAAATTGACTAATATGAATCTCCCTCCACAGTCCAGCCCCAACCTACTTATCTAGACTTATATGGAACTACAACTGCACATGTACCCTACACTCCAGCCAATCTGGAAGCATTTCCATTACCCCGCCTCCATGTTTCTGCTTTTTTTATTCTCCTAGCTGAAATTGCTCCTCCCTGATATTCAATAGACCCCACTTCAGAGATCTTTCCAGCTAACTCAAAATCTATCTCGTACATAAAATCTTTCTGGATGCTTGGTTTGAAATAACATTTTCTTCCTCTGAATCTCTCCAGGCATTCCATGTTTATACCAGCTCTCATTCTATTTGTTAATAATAATAAACAATACTTTTTATTGAGAACTTATTACGTATCAGATGTTGGTTTTACCTATTGTGTTACTTTGGATACATCATGATGGGACAAAATGAAAAAAAAATTGTCTTAGGGTTGGATGAAAGCCTGTGGAGAATAAAACAAAAGGGAGTAGCAGAAAGTGTCAGAAGCCTTCAAACCACAGTGATGGTCTGACACCTGCGGCAGAAGAGAGGGAAGGAAGGAGGATTAGTTAGAAAGAGTCTCCAGCTGCAATGCAATTCCAAGGAATGTTCAGACAAGGCAATGGGGAATCTTCAAGCCAAAGCCATCTTTTGAGGGGCCCTATATCTCACAGCAGCGGTCTGTATTGGTAGCCCCACTATGTTTGATCATTGGCCATGAGCAGTCCTGTAGGAATACGGTGGTGAAAAGAATAGTAGTTGGGGTTGTTAATCAATTATGCTCTCACAGCATGGCTACCACACCTACATTAGTTCTTTAAATCTTCACAAAAATCCTATGAGATCAGGACTATTATCATTCTCATTTTAAAGCAAGGAAACTGAGACCTAGAGAGATTAAATTACTTTGTTACCATCACTCAGGTAGTAATGGGATAGAGCCAGAGTCTGTCCTCTGAACTGTCGTATGACTTTCACATCGGCATTGGTTGAGTGTGTGAATAAGTGAACATACCATGGTGTTGCTGTGAGAAGGTGAAAATTTGAGATGACAATAATCAACAACACTCTGTTTTTGTTGGACCCAGAAACTGACAATATTTCCTCTAGTTTTGGAAGATTCCATGTCTCATAGGAATGGTCTACATTGCACACAAGTTCTTTCTCTATCTGTATGCCAAGGAATAGAACTGATTTTTTTTTTTCAGATGACTACTATTTATTGTTCTGTTAAAATATCCTAAAATATTTTATGAATAAAATAGTTCATAAGGAGAACTTCCTAACACCCTAAAGAAACAAGCTCTCATTTTTTTTCTATAATCCTTCAGCTATTATTCCAGTTCTATTTCCTGCTGAGTCTAACAGATGATTTGTTTCCAATCATACAGTCAGTCACATTATGCCTATTCTTTGAGTTCTGTGAAGGCATATCCCATTTTCTCCTAAGAAAGTTTTCTTTTTTGGGTGGGCGCAGTGGCTCACACCTGTAATCCCAGCACTTTGGGAGGCTGAGGTGGGTGGATCATGAGGTCAAGAGATCAAGACCATCCTGGCCAACACGGTGAAACCCCACCTCTACTAAAAATACAAAAATTAGCTGAGTATGGTGGCACATGCCTGTAGCCCCAGCTACTCAGGATGCTGAGGCAGGAGAATCGCTTGAACCCAGGAGGTGGAGGTTGCAGTGAGCTGAGATTGCATCACTGCACTCCAGCCTGGTGAAAGAGTGAGACTCCGTCTCAAAAAAAAAAAAAAGAAAAACTTTTTTTTTTCTTGCTCTGTAGAGAGAAGTTGCGAATGGATTTACTGAGAGAAGTAAATAAGGACAGACTTAAATAGTTAATATTTTGAAAGGAGATTTAAACCGGTCTCCTATCCCTCAAACACACACACACACACACACAGACACACACACACACACACATATACTGATGGGGGCACAGTGGTACCGATGCAGACCACAACTGTGAGATATGGGGCCCATCAAAAGATGGCCTTGGCTTGAAGATTCCCCATTGACTTGGCTGAATGTTCCTTGGGATTCCCCATTGGCTTGGCTGAATGTTCCTTGGAATTCCAGTGTAGCCTGGGACTCTTCCTACATAATCCTCCTTCCTTTCCTCTTACATATATATGTCGTGTGTGTGTGTGTGTGTGTGTGTGTGTATGTGTGTATGTGTGTGTATAGGAAATGAATACTCAAGATGGGCTTCTTTCTACTACTATGCACAGTGTTTATGTAAAATGCTGGCATGTGGTGAGATCAAAAGACTTTCCAGGGAGAATACAACCTGCAAGAATCTTCTGCAATGAAAAACTAAAGGACATGAACAAGCAACCATACCTCAAACCCTTTATGATTCCTTTCACTAATCGCTCTACTCCTGCCCACAGTATGTAGAATTATACTTTGCAGCTCTGGGTGAAAACCTGCCCTGGACATTGTGGTGGCTGTGGGATCAGCTGTGTATCTTACGAGCAATTGACTGGTACAACAAACAACCCTAGTTAATGGACCTGTAATTAAAAAGCATTTCCCTCCCCCACCACTGCCACCTTAAGATTAATTCACTGGAGGAAGACTTTTTTCTGTCTTTGGAAGAAAACTCTATCAGGCATCTTGACATATTTGGTCATTCTTAGGTTTAAGAGACTCCAAATTGCTTAAGTTACAAAACACAGTCTTACTTCCGAAATTTGGATATTCAACCATAATGCTTTAAGTAACACTGTAAGTGGCATTCAGAAAAAAAGATCTGCCTTGCACCTGTTGGAGCTGGCACTGGAAAAGTCTGTCTTTGGTAAAGGGGATGCCATGGACTTCTTGCCAACTTTTCTTGCCACTCAGCTTTCTGACTTCAGGACTGAAGAAGGGAGAGGCAAGGCAGATACAGGGAAGAGAAACAACCTGCTTGTCAGGTCTGTAGTTAGCATCTTGCTCTAACAACCTTGCAGATGACGGTCTTCCAATACTCCCAACCTGTGTGGCCCCTCAGCCAATAACAGACAGCTCTCCTGATGGTGCCCGGGGCTGGCCTTTGGCTCATTGCTCTGATCACTTCTCAGATTCTGCTTTCCCAGTAATTCATTTTACACAGATATCCTGTCCTGATCTCCATGTCCTCCAGCAGTTTTTAGACACATCTTTAGAATCTCATGTAAAAGGGCTTCAGGCTGGCATTCCTTCCTTGGAGCCTCAACCTGGCCCCCAGCATCATGGATCTTGCCTTGCAGTTGGAGGGATAGGAAGTCGTTTTCTTGTTGCAGCTTTCTCTGCTCTCACAGAACACCAGAGGGTCTCTTGCTTTGGTCTGGGTCATAGAAAATTCCTGAACTCCAGGCAACAAATGCAAATTTTGTGAGTGGTCTCCTTTGAAATCTCTCTCCCTAGACTCAAAGTGAGGAGTCAGGTCGTACCCTCAACCTCCCCTTTGAGTGGAGGGTAGAACTCACACTACAGCTTTTTCCAACCAAAGCTTTCTCACAAACCTTCCTTTACATGTCCAGTGTGAGGAAGCTTTAGGATCCTTGAAGTAGGTGAGAAGCCCAAAGTCATGTAATTGGTTCTGAGTGATTTCCTTTGAAATTTGTGTCTTAATTTTAGGCGTCTCCACTTACTTGATATCTGACATTTTTTAATATGGCATTTTACTTGGATCTTCCATTTAATATTGTATATCATCTCCTTCAATATTCTCTGCTGCTTTTAGGCTCTTCTGTCTATATGTCATTTTTTTAAAAAATGCTATGTATTCTACCAAGTACATAAAATGTGTCATCTCCCTAGGGCTTAGCCTTCCTTCACCCTCCTCATTTCTTTTTTTTTTTTGAGGTGGAGTCTGGCTCTGTCACCCAGACTGGAGTGCAGTGGTGCGATCTTGGATCAGTGCAATCTCCACCTCCTGGGTCCAAATGATTCTCCTGCCTCAGCCTCCTGAGTAGCTGGGATTACAGGCACCCACCACCATGTCTGGCTAATTTTTGTACTTTTCATAGAGATGAGGTTTTGCCATGTTGGCCAGCCTGGTCTTGAACTCCTGACCTCAGGTGTTTTGCCTGCCTTGGCCTCCCAAAGTGCTGGGATTACAGGCATGAGCCACCGCCCACCAGGCCCCTCATCTTTTTTTGACATCTGGTCCTGGTGCTTCCCACACCCTCTCACTCTCCATCCTGTTTCAGATTTGGGGCTTCCATTCCTTAGAGCCTTGCCCTTTGCGAATGTAATGACTCCTGCACATGCATTGCAATTGTGTTCTTCTTCCACACTGCACTGGGGCATTTTAATATGCAACCAACTGAAAGTGATGACTTGACTCAGTAATTTTCTAAATTTGTGGATAGTTTTTTGTTGTTATTCTTTTTCTTGGCCTTTTGTTTTTACTTTTTTGGAAAACTCCTTTTATGAACTAAATATTTCTATCCATGTGTTAGTAAAGATTTTAAACAAAAAACAATGCATAACTGGAGATATAACTACAGTGGAATTCTGGAGACCACCCATCAGCTTCTTTGGTAGTCCCTTAGGCACCAGTAAAAAAAATTCCAGGACTTTGATAAGCAGTTTGAAAATCCTTGCTTTAGAACAAAAGGAGACTTTTAAAATGGGAGCAAAGCATGGAGGAGTGATTTCAGGAAAGGCTGTGAGTACCGTAATCCTTCAGAAATCATAACAGTGGCCAGGCATGGTGACACTCACCTGGAGTCTCACCTGCTGTGGGAGACTGAGTTGGGGGATCACTTGAGCCCAGGAGTTGGAGGCTGCAGTTAGTCTAGGTCTAGGTCATGCCGCTGCATTCCGGCCTGGCTGGGAGAGAAAGACGCTGTCCCTGGAGGCTCCCTCCTTAATGTGAAAATGAGTGAATACTAATGGCCATATATCTGATTCCTGTTCCCTTCTTGCACAATCAATATCTAAATGATCGCCTCTCAGAGAGACCTCAGTGTGCCTTGGAATTTGTTTCATTTATTTAAAACCAAAAACAGAACTCTGAAACAGAATCCCTGTGAAGAAACTCACAAAGTTATGACCCTTTTTTTCTTTAAAACTACAAAACAAAACCAAACAGCTCTAAACATTTTATTCTTATTCTGTGGATATGATGTTTGTGGCATTTTGGTGCCATTTTTTAAAACTCTAAACCAATATGCACTGCCGAGACTTTAACAGACTAATAATGCTCCTGGCCTTTTGAACTTTGACTGCCAGCCACTATGTTATAGATTGAGTTTTCAAAAGGAGAGCCAAAACTTCCCTTCACTCTTTCTACGTCGATTTTTCCCTGTAAGTGTATTAATGCTCTGTGATAGTGACTTTGACTGGCCAATACAGAAGAACGGACCTTACTCTTTTTTTTTTTTTTGAGATGGAGTCTCGCTCAGCCTCCCAGGATGGAGTGGTGTGATCTCGGCTCACTGCAACCACCATCTCCCGGGTTCAAGTGATTCTCCCGTCTCAGCCTCCCGAGTAGCTGGGATTACAAGCACCCGCCATCACGCCCGGTTAATTTTTTGTATTTTACTAGAGACGGGATTTCACCATGTTGGCCAGGCTAATCTGGAACTCCTGACCGCAGGTGATCCGCCCGCCTTGGACTCCCAACGTGCTGGGATTACTGGCTTGAGCCACCGCGCCTGGCCCGGACCTTACTCTTTAACTGCTCCACTGCCAGCTGAGTGGTTAATAATATTTTAGCGTTCCCATACATATTCAGATTTCTTGGCCAGGCATGTGGAGTAAATCAAGTGATGGCTACTTCGTAAGGAATTGGCAGGATACCTCTACTTTTTGGGTGAGCCTAAGAAGTATGAAGAACAGAGGGGAAAAGATGCATAAGTAACAACTGGAAAAGAAAATGGTCTCTCCTTCTCTGCCCTTATCTTCTTCCGATTGTGACCCAATTAGAGTATGTATGTGTTCTGTGGGACTCTTAGGACTGCACAGCAACTAAAATATCCTAGCATAATATTGACACACTGGCATGATTAGGGTCTGAAGTCCTGGACCCTCAAAGATTTCAGGTGGATTATTTTGCATTGCCTGAACTTTATCCCTGAAGGTACTATTAGTAAATCCCTATCTGAGGCGGGGGACAGGTGAGGCAAGGAGTCTTGTTTGAGGGTCTGGGGTGTTTTTCTTAGAGTCTGGGGCTCTTTGATTGTTGAGCAGTCTAAAGAGTTAAGAGATGCTAAGAGCTTGGCTACAGAAATAACAAATGCTCAGCATGAGCTGCAGGAAAAGCTCTCAGGAGCAACCTGCTCTGATTCACCTCATTTGGACATTGGGAGTGGCAAGAACCTTCTATAATAATTGGAAAACATTGTTCAAAATAATTACTATCTTTTGAAATTAGCCATTTTTACTTAAAATGTATTTCAAAAGAATCCTGGACTGAAGAGTTGAAATCTAATAATTAATATCTAGTAATTAATATCTTGACATCAGAAGGGGCAGGATCAAAGCTATATCAACCAGGATGTTAGCCTGCCTCTTCCATGAACACCCCTGAACACTCTGGCTCTTTTCTCTCTTAGATATTTTTATTTATACATACAGCTTGGCATATCAGTATGTATTCTCTTACATAGCGAGTGATTGTTTTACAGTTCTGTTTTAACTCTCCAACTACATATTCTCAGAGAATGAGATTATGGGTTTTATTTTTAATATCCTACATAGCACTTCCTGGCTTAGTGCTGGGCACAGGCAGGTCCTCAGAAAATCTTGGTTTGTTGATTATTGCTTGACAAATATCACATGCATTCAAGAGTCTGATGGCTACACCTTGGTCAGCTTCTGTCAAACCCATATTGACCACATTGACCACAGAGGCTAATTAGTAAGCAATGTGCATGGACACTCAGGAAGCTGTTGTCAGTTCTATTGCATTCTTGGTAAATAAGTATAATCTGTCCAAAATGCTTAAAACCTAACATGCATATTAAATATAACTATAATTGTTCCTTTTTGCCAATGATAAAATTTTTTTTGTGTGCCTACAGTATTCTGATTACAATATAATATAAAAGTTTTTAAACACAGACTTTGGAGCATTCACATCCTGGTTCTGCTATTTATTGATTGTGACACTGAGAAATTCTTAAACTCTAGACTTTAAAAAAATCTCTAAAATGGTGATATTGATAGGGTTAGAGTAAGCATCAAATGAGCTAAAGATTGTGAAATGCTTAGCATATAAGAAAAAATTAAAATTATTTTAAATATATTTCAAATTGATATATTTTTAACTTTATAACTCCTATGACTATAGTTACAATTGATTAGAATTAATTTTGTTTTGCAATTTAGTGAAACAATTAGGAGTACAGGCTTTGAAGGCAGACAAACCTGGGCTTAAATACTGACTTTGTCCTTCTGTGTGAATACAGGATTACCTTTCTTTTCTTGTTAGTAAAATGGGGATTATACCTACATCAGGAGTGGAGAGGGCTAATGAGCCAGCATTCTCATTAGCAGGGTCCCAGGGCAAAAAGATGACACACTTGAGGAGAGTTTAAGAAAGGGATGACACAAAGCCAGTATCGTAATAAAGCCACACACTTTCTCCCATCCCCGACTCCTCTATCCTGGAAGGGATGAGTAGAAAGAATGATGACCGGAATCTAGAAGGAAAGAGTGGTGTGGAAGAGAGAATGAGGGAGCCACTTGATGCAGTCCACAGTGATCAGCATTTCTGGGCACAGAGTGGAAGGAAAGGGGCAGGATGAAGGGTGGATATGGAGAGGAATTGGAAAGTACCCAGCACCAAAATGATTAGCAAAGTACCTGGCATAGTACACTCAATAAATGCTGATGGCTACTAAGTAGAGTAGGATATGTAATGCTTATGATCTTGAAACTATAACTGGTTTTATTTTATATCCCAAGAAATCAAAAGAGTATCTGCGGTTATATGCCTAGTGGAATCAATGTGATTAAAATATTGGTCCTTGCCAATTCAGTGTCCATTACAGTCCTCTCCTAAGTGCCCAGTGCTCTGAAGGCAGGAGAACTGTTTCCAGATCCTCAGCAAACATGCCTCTCTTGTGACAAGAGTATAAATATGCTATGTGATGAAGAACTTTATTGGCTATGATAAAAGACTCTGACTTGCTCAATTTCCAACCATGCAACCTGAATATTCCTTGCCAAGAAATTAAATGGCCATTGTATAAAAATGGTCTTCTAAGCACTAGCATACCCCAAGACTCTGTCTTCTGTCCTTTCCTCCTCTCAGTCTAAACTCAAGTCTTAAGTAATCTCATCTAGTCCCATGGATTTAAGTATCATTTATGAGCAGATGACGCCATGCTTAGACTCTAACCCGAACACCATATTGGTATATCCAATGGCCTGCATACCACCTCCATTTGGCTGTTAAAAGACATCTTAAACTTGATTCTCTCCCTTACCCATTTACTCCATCCATATTCTCCCTCAAAAAAAAAAAAAAAAAAAAATCTTGCACCTACATACTCATTCCATCTCATCTAATGTCATCTAAGCATCTGTCTAGAATGCTTAGCTTTAAACTTCACATTAATTCTTGACTCTTCTCTTTCTCTCACTCCTCCCTTGTTATCTCTCAGGCCAATTCTGTTGGCCTTCAAAAGACACATAACTGTGTCTTCAAAACACAGTTATACTTTTCACCACCTCTACAACTGCAGCCCTGGTCGGTAGTCATCATCATCTTTAAATTGGAATAATCTGGATTCAGTGTCTAATTGGTCTTCCTACTGCCACAGTTTTCTCCTCCACCACACCATTGTCATATTTTATGCATGGAAGATATTTGTAATATCAGTCGGATCATATATCTTCTCTGCTCAAAACTTTAAACTGCTTCTCAACTCATTGCAAATAAAAATTAAATTCTTGCTATGTCCTGTGAAGTCCCTACATGATCTGTGCCCTCAATCCCACTGTCGACTGCCTGACATCATCTCATATTTCTCCATCCTCAATTACTATGTTCCAGTCTCACGGGACTTCCTTGCTGTTCCAGGAATATGCTAAGTATCCTCTCACTGCAGGCAGATCATTTGTGTTTGCTCTTTCCTTAGCCTGATACTCTCTTTTCTTCCTTCAGATATCCTGACTATTCTTACATTTTCATTGGGTTCTGCTCAATTCCCTTGCTCAGTGAGGCCTTCCCTGATCATGCATATGAAATAACACACTCACTTCCCTCTTTATTCTGCTTTCCTGCTTAATTTTTCTCCACAGTAATATCATCACCATATACAAATTTATGCTCATTTCTTTGTATTTATTCTCCTTTCTCTAATATACAAGCTATGGAAGATCAGAAACTATATGTGTTACATTTGGTGCTATATTTTCACAGCTAGAACAATGGCAAATTAAGTCACACTCAGAATTGTTAGGACAGTTAACAGTTGACGGTCCACTGAGACTTTCTGGTTTTTCTAACATAAAATATGCATAATCAGGGATTCTGAACTTGGTTGTTAAATACTTATTTCAGGTTTCCTTGCCAATAAAATGTTAATAAATAATGTGATTTTAAGTTGTTCTTGTCACTAAAGAAAATATATTTTCATATAGAAATATCTTTGTCACATATAAGTTTTAATATACAAAGATTAAGACCATGAAGGTTTCTATGAAATGATATAACGTTTGTGAAACTGTCTTTCCTGGGTCTCAGAACACTAACAGTTGTTAGTTTTCTTCCTGCCACCCTTCCAGAGGTAGAGGAACTCTTGTTGCTCCTGGACTTGGGAATGGAGTAGGCATTTGATAAAAGCTGTTACTACATTTACACAGCTCTTCCAATTCCATTCAGCAGAAGCCATGTGGGCGATAGTAAGAAAAGGAATGCTGCCATGAAGACATATGGATGATTTCTGCAGATTTGCCAAGTGTCCCTCTTTTATTCCTATATAAATAATTCCTAAGCATATATTCTCAAGAGCCAGAGTTCTTATAATGACATAATGTTGTATTTCCCAAACTGTGTTCCAAAGGAATACCTGCATCCACAAAATATTAATTGAAGTCTCACAAAGGAAATATTCTATGGTCAAATAAATTTGAAGACTGGGTGAGGCAAGGCTAAATAGATTCCAAACTGCACGTCTTTTTTGTGCCTTTTGTATAATAACCTGTGTTGTGTGTCTTCTGCAGAGAAGTCATGCATATAGAATTTTTTGAAAACTACTTCATTACAGAACTTATAAACCCTCAAGTTCCATTGAACACACTTTGGAATACCT
Source organism: Rhinopithecus roxellana (assembly GCF_007565055.1). Lineage (NCBI taxonomy): Eukaryota > Metazoa > Chordata > Mammalia > Primates > Cercopithecidae > Rhinopithecus > Rhinopithecus roxellana. The sequence continues at coordinate 49,488,094 of NC_044551.1, forward strand.
ATTATAGCTTGATTTAATTTTTATATAATCCTTTGAATTGGTAGGAAAAATGCTATTATTCCCATTTTACAGATAAGACAAATGAAACTCTCATGATAATAATTGGTCTTCTTCATGGCTGGCAAACGAATAGAAGGAGCTAAAACTAAGATCTTTTGTTGAGATTTTTAATTTTCATTCCATTGCTCCATATTGCTATTTATGTTAGTTCCCTAGGGTTGCTGTAACAAGTTCCCACAAGTTGAGTTGCTTAAACAGAGAAAATGATTATCTCAGTTCTGGAGGTTCTGAGAGAGACTCTATTCCATGCCTCTTTCCTTGCTTCTAGTGGTTGCCAGCAATTCCTGGAGTTCTTGGCTTTAGCTGCATCACTCCAATCTCTGCCTCTGTCATCCCATGGCTTTCTTCCTTCTGTGTCTGTCTCTGTGTCTCTCCCCTTGTAAAAAAGCCACCAATCATTGGATTTAGGGACCTTCCTAATCTAGTATGAGCTCATCTTAATCTGATTCCATCTGCAAAGACCCTGTTTCCAAATAACGTCACATTCACAGATACCAGAAGTGAAGACTTCAACATATTTTTTGGAGACAATTTAACACCGACACCATCCGATATGATGCTATTCTGAAAATATCATGTAAAACAGTTGTCCATGGAAACTTTTATGGAAATGTCCAATTTTACTCCATTTTCTTGATCAAAAAGGAATGAAGACTTCAGAGTTAAAGACTAGGATCATAACTTCTCTGGAAAGTGAAATATGAATGCTACTTATATCACCTAGCAAGAGTTTCCCATGTACTGGGTAGTAAACCTTTACCTGTTAAATGAACAATGCTATCAGGCTTTTTGTCATATTTATGTCCTGCCCTATTCATGTTTTATAGAAGGGGTTGTTGAGTGCCTACCCATGAAAGGCACTGAATGAGTTTGTATAGTCTATGACCTTGAAACCCACACACAAAGACTAATTATATAGACAAGATAAGCATTCTCTATTTCAATAAATTTTAAAAATAGCAGTAAGCCTTGCTCAATGTGTTACTTTTAGCCTTTGGTAGCCAAGAAATAGCTCTTAGGATGGAGAACACTTAGGAAGAAAACTTTTATATTTATCTTGTGCCTGAATTGCAGTGTAGTGAAGCAACTAACAGGTCAGTCTTAAATCAGGTGGTTTTCATTAAATTCTAGCTTCTATTACTTTCTTAATTTGTGACCTTAGCCATTTAATTAACCTCCCTAGGCCAGGCGTGGTGGTCCACACCTGTAATCCCAGCACTTTGGGAGGCTGAGATGGGTGGATCACCTGAGGTCAGGAGTTCAAGACTAGCCTGGTCAACATGGTGAAACCCATCTCTACTAAAAACACAAAAATTAGCTGAGCGTGTTGGCGGGTGACTTTAATCCCAGCTACTTGGGAGGCTGAGGCAAGAGAATTGCTTGAACCCAGGAGATGGAGGTTGCAGTGAGCCGAGAATGCACCACTGCACTCCAGCCTGGGCAACAGAGTGAGACTCCACCTCCAAAAAATAAATAAATAAAAATAAAAAAATTAACCTCTCTAAACTTTTATTTTTCTTACCTGCAAAATGGGAATATCAATAGTATCTACCTCATAAATGAGTTTATAAGAGTAAGAAACTTTGTACAGAGTTAACATATGCTAAAATATTAATATGTCTTGGCTATTATCTCCTAATTGTAATATTTATTCGGGAACAGAACCATAGCATATTTATCACATGTAATTAGGTTAAATATATGACCCCTAAATCTCAGAGATAAGTAATGAAAATAATTTCCAAAACTGGAAATATGGGGACACTTTTTAAAAATACGTTTACAATATCTAACACTTTCATTTGATAATAATTTGATAAATATTAGAAAATTAATATGTTGAATTGCAGAGATTTTACGTAGAAAACAGATAAGACAAATGTTCCTCTAAGATGTCAAATGTGAAGAGGAGCACTGTATATCTTATATTTAATTTCTAGAACTACTTCTCATCCAGCTTCTGCAGTTTAGCTATTTGTTTTGTATTTTTTAACATTCTTGAAATCCAAGACAATCTATCCAAAACTCTAGAGTTTTTTCAGGAAGATTGGAACTTGATAGAGCAGAAGATCAACTGAACGCTGGAAGACTCTCCAGTGTGAAATGTTTATTTCTAGGATCTTCTCTTCAACCATGGAGCCTTCAGAGTCCTATGTATAGTCTTAAACTGCTGATCTAAAAATGGTGGTCTGTTTCAGCAGGTAATTAATGATATTACACATTTTAATAAATTTTTCAGCTAGACTGCTACCTATTTGCCAAATATTGTCTCCATTTCTTTCCCTAAAGTTAATATACTCATATTTGGAGAATCACCTAGAATGTAGTTCCATCAAGTAAGTTTAATATTAGATTATTGTAATATAGGGAATGCCATGGTGGGTGATTATTTACTCATGATTAATCTTCCAACATTTGGCATAAAGTACCCATTCTACTGTTTAATTAGTAGCTTTCTTTAAATCAACACATACTTTCTTAATTTAAATAAATTGGTGTTTGGTAAATAAATCCTAACATCATCATCTTAAATGGAAAACCAGCATGACTTGTTCTGAGAAGAAGTTAAGGGCAAAAGTCAAAATGTCAAACTTTTTATTGGCGAAAAATTTCAAAAACATATAAATACATAATAGACAATGAAATATAAACAATAATTCAACTCATCTATTTGTAAAATCATATATCTTCATTAGTAGACCGAAGCTGTGCATTATCACTCATTAAGAAAGAGATTTTTGGCTCAGTCTTAGTTGAGGATGAAAACTGGAGAAGATTCTGATTTCACAAGCTGACATTAACCTGCACTAACTGCAAGACTGGAAATGGTGATTGCTTTATCAGTTTGTGTTTCTGAATAAAGAGATGGTGGCAACTTGCAATGGACATGTTGCAAGAAATAAGTCTTTATTGTTTTATGTATTGATGTTTTCTGCTTATTTCTTACAGCAGCATAAATCAGCTTACCCTGACTACTATCACAGTTGTCTTTAATAGAATTGTGTGCTGAAAATCAATTTCTAATTTGCATAAACTTGTAAAAATTTTGGATTAAAAAAAAAACCTGTCTGACATGACTTCTAGAATGGGTTCTTCTGAAGCTATCAAGTTCCTCAGTAGGGTCCCAAAACTGATTAGAACAAGTTTTCTTTCGGCTTCACTGTTGTCATCCAGTTGGGAAAAATACTTTTGAAGACATTTTATGAAGTCATTAATGTGTCTTTTTATAATGTTCAGGATATTGTCAACAGGTTTCTGAAATGCTAACATAATTTAGTTGTTCAGCTCTAGAAAGGTTTTCAGTATTTGTTGGTTGAGCATTCATTAAATGAAGTTAGAGAACTCCTTCCAAGGACCCTGGATTTACTGTACAGCTAGATTTATTAACAGCTACTGTTTATTAGGTATTTACTAAGTGCTAGCTACTGTGCTTCATGCTTTACCAACTTCATTAAATTATTTCCCACAGCATCCATATAAAGGTAGGTACTTTTACTATTTCCCATTTACAACAAAGAATAAAGTCAGATAACTAGAAGGTAAAAAAATGCAGACTTGGGCAGGGCTGAAGTTCATGTCTGTAATCCCAGCACTTAGGGGGGCCGAGGCGGGTGGATCATGAGGTCAGGAGTTCAAGACCAGCCTGGCCAATATAGTGAAACCCCATCTCTACTAAAAAAAAACAAACAAAGAAACGAACAAAACAAAACAAAAATTAGCCTGGTGCAGTGGCAGTTGCCTGTAATCCCAGCTACTCAGGATGCTGAGGCAGGAGAACTGCTTAAACCTGGGCGGCAGAGGTTGCAGTAAGCTGAGATCGCGCCACTGTACTCCAGCCTGGGTGACAGAGTGAGACTCTGTCAAACAAGAAAACCCCAAACAAGCAAACAGACAAACAAAAAAACCAAAATGCAGACTTGAATGCAAGTCTGTGCTTGTAACCTCTGATTTCCATGTGTTGGTGGCAGCTGAGTCAGAATTAGGAACCATATCCCTGTTTAAAACTGTCTAAGGGATGTACAGCTGAATCCTTTCAATGGGACCCTGTCTTGGGATGGATTTTCCTCTGATGATGTGGCTGACGGCTGCTTGAAGAGTGCCTCATTTCTGGAGATACCTACCCCTATTGTTACAGCTGTGTCTTGGAAACCTTTTAGTGGTATTTTAGGTGTGAGAGTTCAACACATAGATGTATATGTGAGCATGATTAAGAAGAGGAAAATGGGCCATCACCATTGCTCTCCCTCTGTCTTCTTCCTCCTCTTTTCTTCCTTTCACCTGCCCCCCATGCCTGCAAGTCATAGATTACCTCCACCCCTTCCGTGTACCAACAGTGATCCTCTAGGTACTTACAGGGGTATAAATAACTCACTTTGGCTACAATGGGTCAAAGCAATGGTCCTGATGACAATACCAAAAAATGTATTGGAGCTGGTCACTGTGATGTCATCTGTCATTACAGGTGAGTTACATTGGACTCCCACTCAACTTTTGTTGAGTTTATGAAGTTATGTTCATATGCAAAAACATAATAACCCTTTTTATGTCAAACTAGGTACATATCCCTGTAGCTGCTTGAGATTAAGAATTAATCTTAATTCTTTTCAAACTATTTAATATGTTAGCATGTACCATATCGAGAAAATATATTCTGCAAGTTTGGTCCTATCTGTTGAGGAAAGTAAAAATTTGTCAGAAACTTACATATATCTAAAACACTGTATGCTCACCTAGTTCTAATAATCAAGGGTTAGGCAATGAAAACTGGTTTGTATTTAAACTCACTAATTCATAAAGCAAGTACCGGATGGTGTGTTGTATGGTCTCTTAGCTAGAGCAGCTGCATATGTTTATGCAGGTAGTGCCTCTCCAAAGGTGGCTGAACAAGGGCGCAATGAAAGGCTGAAGTTCAGCCCAAGTCTCCTGGCTGAGCCCTCTCTCTGGAATACAGCTATGTCTGCCTGGAGGAAGGCACACATTTTCTTTTTTTAAAAATGTATTTTGTTGTTGTTGTTGTTGTGCAGATAGACACATTTGACTGAATATTCTTTTTTTTGATTTTTTATTTCACTTTAAATTCTGGGATACATGTCCAGAATGTGCAGGCTTTTTACATAGGTATACGTGTGTCATGGTGGTTTGCTGCACCTATCAACCCATCATCTAGGTTTTAAGCCCCGCATGCATTAGGTATTTGTTCTAATGCTCTCCCTCCCCTTACCCCCAGTCCCCCGACAGACCCCAATATGTGTAGAAAACCAAACACCGCATTTTCTCACTCATAAGTGGGAGTTGAACAATGAGAACACGTTTTCTTCTTACAAACACACTACCAATTTGTCAGGCCATATTCCCATGGGGCTAAGATGCCTTTTTTTTTTTTTTTTTCCTAATTTATTCTCTTACGTCAAGGCTTGTTATGTGCAAGTTTCAGGCCCTTATTTTTCTGGGTTTGAGTCTAATCTTTATTTCATGACCCAATATGGAAACTTCTTTATACTCTGGGTCAGAGTAATTACCTTTATTTGAATATTTGTCAGCTTATTTCTTTTTCCTGATTTGAATTTACCAGAATTCCATGCCGTATTGTAGGCATAATGTACCCATTGTGACTATAATTTTCTAATGATTTTCAGGATTTCTATTTCTTTTAGGTTATGCCAGCCTTTTGGGATATTCTTGATGAAGCTATTGGAAAGAAATGTTTTCTACTTTGAAATTGCTTAGCTGGTTAAGTTTAAGTCTAGAGCTGCTGGCAGCCATCCTAGCCACTCTTGGGGATAAGCTTCCTGAGTATCTAGCCAGTATTGAGGAAGGAAGAGGAGGGAAGGAAGAAAAGAAAGAAGAGGAAGGAGGAGAATGAAAGATTTGATATATTTAATCCAATCCAGGACCTGGCCCTAGCCATTTCTGAACTTCCTTTTCACAAAAGCCAAAAAAGTTCCTTTTTTATTTAAGATAGCTTGAAGTAGACTTCTATTCTTTGCCTGATACTGTCCAGTCAAATATAGTGCGAAATTTATGATGTCCATTTCTTATCTGCTGGAAGTGAGGAGGATGGAGTTTTGAGCAAGTGTCTGCTTTGGTTAGGCTGTGTTAAGTACATTATATGTTATTATTATTTAAGCCTTAAAACAAGTCTATCGATCAGGTATTGCTAATGCACAGGATAAAATTTAAAACATTAAGAGTATTTCCCTTAAATTTGTAGGAGCAAAGTTTAAAAACTAAATCAATATATATGTGTGTGTATATGTCTGTGCATTTATATATACCTGTGTATATAGATACATATCTACATATATGTATGCATGTATATGTAGATACATATATATATATCTATATGTACATGTACATTTATTAGTGTGAAAGGAACAATTCTGACCTGTTAGTGGTAAAGAGACTTCAGCTCCTTATTTACAATCAGTGCAAAGGTTTCCAAGGTTGTCAACTCACTTCTATCAAAGAAGTCAACACTCGATTGAAACCATGAATTGTGCATGTAAATACTGAGAAATGTGTTTTGATTGCACCACAGACAAGTAGCTTGAAAAAGGAGACAACTGAGATGCTCTAAATTACTGGAAATAAGGTAGAGGAAGGAATGTAGCAATAGGAAATTAGGTAGAAAACATTATCTTGCATGTTTAGTACCTTGGAGGGAAATGTGTGGGCTGTTATAGGTAACTTGCTCATTTCACTTAATGCCCTCTGCCTGCATGAATTCCTCTGAGATGGCCCTAACTGCTTTATGTTAAAATTAAGTGGAGTGACTCTCTTGTGGAAAATAACATAGTGGATTTCTGTTTTCAGGTTCTTAGCCTTGTTACAGCAACCTATGTCACCACTACCAGCACTCACACATCACAAGCCTAAAGTCTTTCAGTGAGTTGGTGTCATCCATAGGAGAAAGCCTCCAAACCGCCAAACCTCTGAGAATACATAGACTGAAGCCCCATGTGATCAGATCTGAATCTTGCCTAACTGGGCAGCCTTATTTCCTTGCCTATGGCTTATAGTCCAGCTAAACCATTCTGCTGCCAGTTACACAAATACTTCATGCTATTCAGTGCTGCTGGCCTTTGCACACGCTGCTCCTTCTGCCTGGACACTCTTCTCTAGTCCTATGTGTCTGACACACATCTCACTCATTTTCTTGCAGGTATGTCTTTGACGAGGCACCTAAATCACCTTGAACAGAGTTAATCATCTTGTCCTCTGTGCTACTTATACCTTTGCTTCTGTAATGTGGTTTTTTGTTTGTTTTTGTTTGTTTGTTTGTTTGTTTGGACTGTCTGATATGGTTAGAATAACATTTTCATCCAATACCCAGTGATATAAATGAGGGATTTTACTCTGGGAATTAGTCAATTACAGTGGATACAGTCATAGATTTTTGAGTCAAACTCCTTGGGCTTAAATCCTAGCTCTACTTTTTATTAGCTGTGGGACCTTGGATACTTAGCTTCCCTGAGACTCAGTTTTCTCATCTGTAAAATGGAGTAATATTAGTATTTCGTAGGATTACTGTGAAGTTAAATAGAAATAATCTATGTCAAGTGACTGGTGCAAGGAATGTTCTCAACAAATAATGTATTATTTTGCCTATTAACTCAAGGAAGAAGGGTGACCATTGTCAGGAATTGGCAAAAGGTATGCAGAGAGCACAAGTAGGCCATTTTCTGGACATGGTGTGGCATCTGCTCTGTTTTCCTCACTTGCTTGTGCATAGCAGCTGTGCAAAAAGCTGACTGGGAAAAAGGAACCACTGTCACTGCCAATCACCCAGGAAGAGACTCATGCCTTTCTGTTTCCAGACATCTCCAAAAGTTTCAATCGAGTTGTCAGCATGTACTATTGCTGATTTGGGGACATAGAGAACAGCCTTCTCCCATAAATATATATATGTGTGTGTGTATGTGTATATATATAACATATAGATATATATCCCTATTTACTATATATAACATATATATATATATATAGTATATGTATGGATATATACCATACTTTACTGCCTAAGCTTTAAAAGGTTTGGTCTTTCCAAGTCTCTGTTGTGTAGATCTAGCTGCTTCTGATTCTGTTCCAAAAATCTTCTTTGGGATGAATGAATGAAACCCAGTTCTGGCAGGTTCTAACACTTCTCCTGTAGTCTAAGGGTCTCAGACAAACCACCAGTCCTGCCTCTTCTTTCCAAGAAAAGGCACACCAATGGGCAATCTCATAGTGGGAACTCTGGCAGCAGCAGTGTCTCATCTTAGCCCAGCCAGCCAAAAATGCTCATTTAAACTGACTGTATTCTTGTGGCTACCTAACTAGCATCTTTACCAGTGAATATGATTCCATGCTTTGGGCAAGTCCAGGTTGCAGACAACTGCAGAAAGAAGCATGGCCAACCTGTGCTTGTAAAACCTGGTTAACCAAGAGAACTACACCAAGTGGATATCACTCCCACTTATAGGCCAGTGTGTCTCTCACAAATTGCTTTATTTACAAAATCAAATACTGTTAACTTGGTTAGATAATCTAAGACATAGTTTCATTTAGTCTGAGTCACTATATCTTTTTGCTCCAAAATGAAGCATACATTTAAGATCTCTGAGTTTCTCTTTAGTGTCAAAAGAAGGCAATCTAAAAAACTAATTACAAAGAATTCCTCCTGGATTCATTCTTCCATCTTCCTCCGAGGATAGTACTAAAGATGAACCAACATCATACTGGATTGAGCAAGTCACCAGACTGTATTTTAATAAAGCTGATGTGAATTTTGACCCTTGAACAGTGGTCATGGTGAGCAGTTTCTTTTTATCTATTAGCATTCACAAAAGAGTTCTAGGCATTTATGCTTAGAGAAAATCACTTGGTTATTTCAGTGGAGCAAGATGGACAGCCAAGGTCAATGAAGCATTGCAAGTTTTCCAGTCCTTGCTGGAGGCGGAATAGGGATTGACTTTTCTCTCTCTCTCCTGCTTACTGTCTCTCTCTCTCTTTTAATGGCATAACAAATAGCAAAATAGCATCTGAGTAAAACTTTAAATAAATAAAAACCCCAGATGATAAACTCTTGGAGGAAGAACCTATTTTTTTAAGCATAGTGTCTCCTCCCCACCCCCAACCCCTTCCTGATAATCTACTCTCACTTTCTGAAATAAACATTTTACTTTGCTAATGCTGTGAGGTGTGGGCTGGGAAGTTACTCATTCTCTCCTTCACTCATAGAACAATTTCTTAAGGCTTAAGTGAGAATTTTAACTACTTCTTTCAAATGAGGAGATCTTTACTAAATTTAACATGTAATACACATTCAGATCTGGAAATCTCAGAGCCTACCTGATAAGAGTTTTGCTTTGCTTTTCTTAGGTGGAGGAACTATATACCAAGTCCTCCATCTAGAGGTATCACTTGGAATTGTCTGTAAATGTGATCTAATGTGAATTTTGGGAACAGAAGATATTTATTGAATTTCAAAGTTTAACTGAATAGCATGATAAAAGTGGATAAGAGAGAATTAAAAGATAAAGTACCCAGTCTCAAAGAGCTTATAATGTAATAAGAAAGAAGTAAAACTTTATAAAATCAAAAATCTAATAAATAGTTTTCAAACCTAAGTATAGGTGCTTGATTCCTTTCTCTTCCTAAGGTCATCACTGGGCAGATGTGTCAGTTTGCATAAGTTTGGGACAGAAAAGAGGAAAGGAGTTGTTTGCCAATCATAGAGTCAGAAATGAGAGGAGATCCTATCTGCAAACCAAAGCTCCAAGTGCTCCTGAGACAGTCTAGGAGCAGTGAAATGATTTTCCTTATAAGGCTCTGGGATAGGGGAGCTGAAACATCCTAGACCTGACAAGAGACCAGTACATCTCGGGGAGCCTGGGGGAAAATCCGAGGATACTCCAGATGCTTGAGAAGGTGAACAAGCTGCCCAGGCCAGTACCTCAGTGGCCCTAGGAGGGGCTTCCATAGTCTAAAGAGTTGTGACATGCTGAGGTGAACGTTTCTTTTATCTCAAGATCTGGGAGGAGCCAGGGAATCTTGTGACTCCCCACCCATTAATTCCAGGATTGCAGCTGGTTGGCTTGTTGTCACCAACAAAATGAAACGTATCTTCTTTGTCTGACAATTTACAATTGCCTGGGAGATAGGCCTGCTGGTTCTAAGGAATCTCCCTCCTGATAATAACAGTACCAGACTGCTTGTGGGACCACACCAGGATGAGAAAAAATATATTAATGTTCAAGAAACTATGCTGGAAGCCTATGAGGACATAATTCCCACATAAAACGCATATTTCTGGATAGTACTTTATGGGTGGTTGTTATCTCCTGAACTTTCTCCTGGCAAATCCTGTTTGCTGTTATCCCTTCTTCAAACACTCAGTGTTCCTCTTTCTTCTCTGCTTCCCGGGCCTGCTGCTGGTGGAATATTTGCGTTTGCAGTTGTCTCTTATGCTCCTAAGCTAAACCACTGCATCTCCAAAATTCTCCTCTTCATCCTTAAGTTCTTTAAACCCTTCATTTACAGCAGGACGCGGTGGCTCACGCATGTAATCCCAGCACTTTGGGATGCCGAGATGGGTGGATCGCGAGTTCAGGAGATCGAGACCATCCCGGCCAACACGGTGAAACCCTGTCTCTACTAAAAATACAAAAAAAATTAGCCGGCCGTAGTGACAGGCGCCTGTAGCCCCAGCTACTCAGGAGGCTGAGGCAGGAGAATGGCGTGAACTCGGGAGGTGGAGCTTGCAGTGAGCCAAGATCGTGCCACTGCACTCCAGCCTGAGGGACAGAGCAAGACTCTGTCTCCAAAAAAAAAAAAAGAAAAAAAAAAAACCTTCATTTATGCAATCCTGTTCCATAGCATATCTTTTCTTTACAATGTTTCTTGAACTTGAGCTTTTCGTGTACACATAACCTCATTCACAAGTGGTTTCCTTGCCTCCTTTCTGAATTTTATCTTCCTGTGCTTCTTGGCCAACTTTTTTTTTTCTTCCTTCTCTGCCTCTACTATTTTGTCTAATGATTTCTTCTGTTTCCTTCTGCTGTCTTCCCTTGTTGCTTTTTAAATCAGCCTCTTCCTGTAAGTCTTGAAGGGCCCTTACACAAAGTTCATGTTCAAGTCCTGCTCTTTTCTATATTTCTGTCAAATATGTTCCACCTTCTCTTGGAAGACGTTTTGCAAAAAGGTTTTGATTTTCTGCTTTGTCTCCTCTTTCTCCAGCTTATCTGTTCATTCTCAAGTTTAATCTGTGCATTTTCTTTTTCCATAAGGTGTGCCTCCTCTTCCTCTAGCTGTTGCACTACCTGCTTTTGCACCTGGATGCTGGTGACCTGGGCATTCTGATCCAGGTGCATGTTCTCCTCCAGCTCTTTCTGGAGCTCTTGAGCTTCTCATCTTTCCTTGGGTGATTAGTCTTCTGCCCAGAGTTCTGAGAACATCCTCTCTTTCACCAGTTTCTGCCTCTTCAGTTTTTCATTAAATTCTACCTCTGCTTCTCTGCTTTCTGCTCTTCACGTGTCTTCTGATGGATACAAAGCAATTGACCACAGAGATGCTTGCGGCATGCCCCGAATCGCTGTCTAGCTTTTCATTCACAAAATTCTATCTCTGTTTTCCTTCTGTTTTAATGATCTGACTTTCTCTCTCATTCTATCTTGTTTTTCTCCTCCATTATCGCTTCTTTCAATTGCATTTCATTCTGTAAAATACTCATTTTCCTCCGAGGCTAGCTTATTTTATCTTTCTTCAGTGTTGATGGAATACTTACTTTTAACAGGTATGAGCAGGCTGAAAGAGAGCCATCCCTCTAAATGATTAGGACAGGTGACTTTCCTCAAGCTGGATTTTGAATTTAATAGCAGAAATAATATTAAAAAATCTTAAAACACAAAAGACAGTAAATTTAAAGCAAGAAAGGTAACCTTTAAAAATGAAGATTGTGAAAAACAGCATAGACGCTGCTGAATATTGTCAGCAATGACCCAAAATGTTAGTGTAAGGAATCATACCAGTAAACAGAAGAAAAAAATAAGTGAAAATTAGCAATGAAAAGTGACAGGGTAGGATACACTCATGAAATAAATCATTTCAATTAGTAAGACTTTCAGAAGGCGAGAAAGAAAAAGAGGAATAACAAAAATCAAAGAATTAATATTTAAAAATCCCCATGAGCTGGATGAAGAGTTGAGTTTTTAGATGATAAAGACCATCTAAGTGCTGGAAGTATTTAAAGAAAAGAGGAACACTCCTGGCCACATTCTAGGGTACTTAACAGACCTGTATGATCAGGAGCACTTCTTATTAAGCTTCCAGACAGAGAAAACAGCTACAAAGAAAATATTGACAACACTGTCGATCTTTTTTATCTGCAGTATATTCATTGTCTTCAGTAAAATAGAAGACAATGAAGTGACATTATGGACTTTTGAGTAAAAAGAGCTGTGATTCTAGAATCCTGTTCTCAGGACATTGTTTATGAATTGGAGTGAAGATGTGACATTTCGAGACCTACAAGCATCTAGTAAGTAAACTACCCATACACCTTCTTTGAAAATGTTACCGTGAAACTTCAACAAAAATTAAATCAGTGTTTGATTTTATGTTAAGGAAGAATAAAATATGTCAGGGAGAAAGATGAGTGATAAATCATGTATGTGTAATTGATATGTAAAATTATCAGAAACCTATAGGGTACAGTAAGAAAACACTATTCATTCCTCTGCCTCCAAATGAAGTCTAAGACAGGTCTAATATTGGACATTCTCAGATAAAAACAGTATTCTCTAGTCACTTTTAAACAAAATCTGAATAATTTTATACATCAGTTAAAATGTCAATATCATGTAAGAGTCAAACTTCTAAACTCCATTCTAAATTAAAACTTTTTTCTTTCCCTTGCTCAGAATTATCTGACAAAGACTCTAAAGCAGCTATTACAAAAATTCTCAAATGAGTAATTGTGGGCACTCTTGAAACAAATACTAAAATAGAAAGTATCAGGCAAGAAATAACATAAAGAAGAACCAAATGAAAGTTTTAGAGCTGTAAAATATGGTATCTAAAATTTAAAAGAAAACCCAACAGCTCACTGAATAGACTCAAAAGTAGAATAGAGATTATAGAAGAAAGAGCAAACTTGAATATAGAACAATATAAATTATCCAGTCTGAACAACAGAAAGAAAAATATTTGAGGAAAGAAAGAACAAAATCTTAGGGACCTGTGATAGTGCACAAAAGCTGTAACATACATGTAATTGGAGTTACAGAAGAGGAGGAGATAAAATATGGTGCTGAAAAAACATTTGAAAAAATAAGGGCTGAAAACTTCTCAAATACAATGAAAGACATAAACCTAAATATTTAAGAAGCTAAGTGAACTGCAAACAAAATAAGTCTCAAGAAATCTAGTCCCAGAGTCATAATAATAAAACTGCTGAAAATTAAAGGCAGATAACCTCTTGAAAGCAACCAGGAGGCCAGGCGTGGTGGCTCACGCCTGCAATCCCAGCACTTTGGGAGGCTGAGGCAGCAGATCACAAGGTCAGGAGATCAAGACCATCCTGGCTAACATGGTGAAACCCTGTTTCTACTAAAAATACAAAAAATTAGCTGGATGTGGTGGCTGGCACCTGTAGTCCCAGCTACTCGGCAGGCTGAGGCAGGAGAATGGCGTGAGGCGGAGCTTGCAGTGAGCCTGGGCAACAGAGAGAGACAAAAAAAAAGGCAATCAGGATGAAACATGGCACATTACCCATAGAGAAACAATAATTCAAATAATTGTGGATTTTTCATCAGAACCTGTGGAAGTCAGAAGTAATTAGCACATTTTAAAGGTGCTAAAAGAAAATACCTGTCACACCAGAATTTTATGTTCAGTGAAAATATCCTTCAGTAACAAAGGGAAAATAAGTTAAAGACAAAATAAGCAAATAATAGAGAAAGGTAATAAACTAAAAATTATTATTTGAATAGTCAATAAAATGTAGAAACTTCTAGCTAAATTGGTCAATTAAAAAAGAGAGCAGAGGAATAAATAATCAATATTAGTAATGAAAAAATAAACATTACCACATGTTCTATAGACATTAAGAGGATAAGAAAAATGTCTTAAGAGACTTTATGTCAATTAATTCAACAACTTAGGTAAAATGAATCATTTTTTTAAAGAACAGCAACTATCAAAGCACACTAAAGAATAAACAGATAACTTATTTAGAGAAATCGAATTTATATTCTATCTTTTTACATAGGAAACTTCCAGATAGCTTCACTCATGAATTCTACCAAATATTTATGGAAGAAAATTATGAAATTCTACATTAACTCTTTTAGAAAATTCGGAAGAGGAAATATTTCACAACTCATTTTATCAAGCAACACATTTCTAGGAAAGAAAATTCCAGAATAATATCCCTCATAAAGAGATAGTCAAAATTGCTTAAGAACATTTTAGCAAATTGAATCCAGTGAATGATAAAAAGTAATGCTTCATTACCAAATGAGGCTCATGACAATAATACAATGTTGGCTTAACATTGGAAAATGAATCAGTGTAACTCCCTAGATTGACTTACACAAAATACTAAACAATATGATTGATATAGAAAAAGCATTTGGCAAAATTCAACTTACCTTATGATAAAAACTCTCAACAAACTAGGAATAAAATGAAATGTCATCAAATTATTAAAAGGCTATATATGAAAATCATGTAGTTAATATATTTAGTATTGAGTGATTTAATATTTTCTACCTAACACTGGGAAAAAGGTAAGAATGGCCTTTTCGCTATATCCATTAAATGTCATATTGGGGTAGCTAACATTACATACAGCAAGAAAAAGAAATGAAAGACATAGATATTGGAAGGAAAGAAAACTGTTTGCAGACAACATAATCGTGTGCATAGAAAACTCTAAGGAATCTACGAAAACTAATATACAACTAATAGGCACATTCAGCAATGTTGCAAGTTACAAAGTGAAAAATAAAAATTAGTTGTAGTTTTACGTATTTGCAATAAACAATTGAAAATAGAAATAGAAATACCATTCATTATAGCATCAAAGAACAAGAGATACTATGTAATAAATTTAATAAAAGACATACCAGACATGGACTGGGCATGGTGGCTCACGCCTGTAATCCCAGCACTTTGGAGGCCGAGGCGGGTGGATCACCAGCTCAAGAGATTGAAACCATCTGGCCAACATGGTGAAACCCCATCTCTATTAAAAATACAAAAATTAGCTGGGCGTGGTGGCATGCGCCTGTAGTCCCAGCTACTCAGGAGGCTGAGGCAGGCAAATTGCTTGAACCCAGTAGGTGGAGGTTGCAGTGAGCCAAGATAGTGCCACTGCACTCCAGCCTGGCGACAGAGCGAGACTCTGTCTCAAAACAAAACAACAAAAAAAAAACCAAAAAAAAAAAAAACAAAAACCAGACATGGACAACAAAAACTACAAGACATTGCTGAGAGAAACTAAAGAAAGCTTAAATAAATGTGTAGAAATATCATTTAATGAATAAGAACATGGAATATTGTTGAGCTTTACATTTTCCTAAAATTGGTACATAGATTTAATGCAACCTCAATAAAAATTCCAGGAGCATTTTTTATAGAAATTGATATGATAACTCTGAAATTTACATGAACATAAAATCTTGAAAAAACCCAAAACACAGTTGTAGGACATATAGTGCCTAATCCTAGAACTATACAACTATGGTAATCTAGACTGTTTAAGAAAAGACTTATAGGGCAATGGGACAAAAATAGAGTTCAGAATTCAGACTTCACATATGTGTTCAATGACTTTTGACATAAATGTCAAAATAATACTGTGGGGAAAGGAGAGTTTTATTCAACAAAAACTGCTGCATCAGTTGGATATTTTTGTGTGAAATTTTTGAATCTCAAGCCTTCTCTCACACTATACATCTAAATTAACTCAAGATAAATCGTAGTCCGAAACATAAAATCTAAAGCTAAAAATATCCTATCAGAAAAGATAGACACAAATATTTGTGATCTTGGATTACAAAAATATTTCTGAAATAGGACACAAAAGAAAAAAAAGATAAATTTGACTTCATCAAAATTAAAAATTTGCTCTTAAAGAAACATGAAAATAAACAGGAAAGCCATTGACTGGAGGAAAACTTTTGCAAAATGCATGTCTGATAAAGGATTTGTACTCGAAAACTCAATAGTAAGAAAATAACTCAATTACAAAATAAACAAAAGCTGTGTGAATGGCAGGGAAGAGGTAAGAATAGCAAATATGCAAGTGAAAAAGTATTCAACATATTAGTCATTAGAGTGATTAAAAGCAACAGAGTTGAACAGACCAAGTATTTGCGAGAAGGTGGGGCAATTGGAGCTCATCTTTGTTGGTGGGAATACAAAATAATACAATCAGTTTGGGAGTTTGTAATGATAAACATTCACTTAACCATCCAACCTAGCAACTCTCTGGCTATTTATCCTAGCAACCCTTTTTCTAGGTATTTATCCAAGGGAAATGAAAACATGTGTCGGCACAAAGCCTTGTATGCATACTTACAGCAGCTTTATTCCCAGTAGCCAAAACCTAGAAGCAAGTCAAGTATCCATGAAATATTAATCCACAATAAAAACGAATGAACTGCTGCTATACACAATAATATGGATGGATCTCAAAATTATTATGCTAAGTAACAGAATCCAGACACAGAAGACTACATAATGGTATGGTTTCATTTATATAAAATTCTAAAATGAAAACCTATAGTGACTAAAAGTTGATCAGTTGTCTTTAGGAGTTAGAGGTTCCTAGGGTTTGGGAGTGGGGACGAGGGATGTATGAAAATGGGCACACAACACATTAGGGTGATAGAAATGTTTATTCTGATTGTGACTATGGTTAACCAACTGTATACAGTTGTCAAACTTATAAAATTTCACCTTTAAAAATAATACATTTTAATGCATGCAAATTATACATAAACATTCTAATTAATTTAAAAATAGCTAATAAAAAGTCTTTAATAATACTGTTGTAAGCCTCTGTGGGACTCACTGCTACCTGTTGTATGAGTTACACAATTTTAACAATCTGCTCAGGTCAGTGATATTAGCTAGTAATTATTACATGCTTACTGCATAGTTGGTACTGCTTTGAGTGATTTTACAGCTTTTGCTAATTTAATCTTAACAATAACTGTGAAGGAAATAGTGTTATCTCTCTTTGACAGATAAGGAAAATGATTACAAAAAATTTAATTAACAGCTAGTAAGTGGAAAATGTATATTTTGAAAGAGGCATTAGAGACCAGATTCTTTTTTTTTTTTTTTTTTTTTTTTTTTTTTTTTTTTTGAGACGGAGTCTTGCTCTGTCACCCGGGCTGGAGTGCAGTGGCCAGATCTCAGCTCACTGCAAGCTCCGCCTCCCGGGTTCATGCCATTCTCCTGCCTCAGCCTCCCGAGTAGCTGGGACTACAGGCACCCGCCACCTCGCCCGGCTAGTTTTTTGTATTTTTAGTAGAGACGGGGTTTCACTGTGTTAGCCAGGATGGTCTCGATCTCCTGACCTTGTGATCCGCCCGTCTCGGCCTCCCAAAGTGCTGGGATTACAGGCTTGAGCCACCGCGCCCGGCCGAGACCAGATTCTTAACCACTATTATATATCGAGAGGCGACACAGAAAATGTTACATGCCAATATAATGCACTATGACTAGTCTTAGGCGAAGGGTATATGCAAAAAATCCATAAATTCAGGGAGGGTGAGGCTTGGCTTGGGGAAGACCTTATTGGAAAAAGTAATTCTAGTTTTGAGTCTGATGAGATGGGAAGAATTTGAATTGTTAATTAGTGTTAAAAATGTGATGTCACTGAATGTCACCTGACATTAGATAACACACTTTACTTTCCCATCACACCTATTGTTTTATTCTTGGGCTCAATGAAATAAATGATGTTAGTAACAAGAGAAGAAGCAACCATAGTGTCTTATAAGCAAAGGCTATATCAATTGGTTAATTGTAACTTTGTGTGCTTTAAAATCAAAGATCATTCGTACATGAAGCTCTAAAATATCTTATTAGATTCAACATTAAAAGCCATATTTAGAGAGAGTTTTTGAAAAATTGAAAGAAACAACTTCACACTTAAAAAGACTTAAAATGGGGGGGCGGAGCAAGATGGCTGAATAGGAACAGCTCCAGTCTCCAACTCCCAGCGCAAGCGACACAGAAGACCGGTGATTTCTGCATTTTCAACTGAGGTACTGGGGTCGTCTCACTAGGGAGTGCCGGACAATCGGTGCTGGTCAGCTGCTGCAGCCTGACCAGCGAGAGCTGAAGCAGGGCGAGGCATCGCCTCACCTGGAAGCGCAAGGGGGAAGGGGATCCGTTTTCCTAGCCAGGGGAACTGAGACACACAACACCTGGAAAATCGGGTAACTCCCACCCCAATACTGCGCTGTAAGCATACAGGCACACCAGGAGAATATATCCCAATCCTGGCCGGGAGGGTCCCACGCCCACGAAGCCTCCCTCACTGCTAACACAGCAGTCTGCCGCGATCTATCCGCAAGGCAGCAGCGAGGCTGGGGGAGGGGCGCCCGCCATTGCTGAGGCTTAAGTAGGTAAACAAAGCCGCTGGGAAGCTCGAACTGGGTGGAGCTCACAGCAGCTCAAGGAAGCCTGCCTGTCTCTGTAGTCTCCACCTCTGGGGACAGCGCACAGCTGAAGACCAACAGGGGAAGTAGCGGGAGCCGGTGCAGACGCGAACGACTCTGTCTGACAGCTTTGGGGAGAGCCGTGGATCTCCCAACGCGGAGGTTGAGATCTGAGAACGGACAGACTGCCTGCTCAGGTGTGTCTCTGACCCCTGAGTAGCCTAGCTGGGAGAAATCCCCCACTAGGGGCAGTCTGACACCCCACACCTCACAGGGTGGAGTACACCCCTGAGAGGAAACTTCCAAAGGAAGAATCAGACAGGTACACTCGCTGTTCAGCAATATTCTATCTTCGGCAACCTCTGCTGCTGTTACCCAGGCAAACAGGGTCTGGAGTGGACCTCAAGCAATCTCCAACAGACCAACAGACAGTCCTTCTGACTGTCAGAAGGAAAACTATCAAACAGGAAGGACACCTATACCAAAACCCCATCAGTACGTCACCACCATCAAAGACCAGAGACAGATAAAACCACAAAGATGGGGAAGAAGCAGGGCAGAAAAGCTGGAAATTCAAAAAATAAGAGCGCATCTCCCCCTGCAAAGGAGCGCAGCCCATCGCCAGCAACGGATCAAAGCTGGTCAGAGAATGACTTGGACGAGAGGAGAGAAGAAGGCTTCAGTCCATCAAACTTATCAGAGCTAAAGGAGGAATTACGTACCCAGCGCAATGAAACTAAAAATCTTGAAAAAAGAGTGGAAGAATTGACAGCTAGACTAATTAATGCAGAGAAGATCATAAACGAAATGACAGAGATGAAAACCATGACACGAGAAATACGTGACAAATGCACAAGCTTCAGTAACCGACTCGATCAACTGGAAGAAAGAGTATCAGCGATTGAAGATCAAATGAATGAAATGAAGCGAGAAGAGAAACCAAAAGAAAAAAGAAGAAAAAGAAATGAGTAAAGCCTGCAAGAAGTATGGGATTACGTAAAAAGACCAAATCTACGTCTGATTGGGGTGCCTGAAAGTGAGGGGGAAAATGGAACCAAGTTGGAAAACACTCTTCAGGATATCATCCAGGAGAACTTCCCCAACCTAGTAGGGCAGGACAACATTCAAATTCAGGAAATACAGAGAACGCCACAAAGATACTCCTCCAGAAGAGCAACTCCAAGACACATCATTGCCAGATTCACCAAAGTTGAAATGAAGGAAAAAATCTTAAGGGCAGCCAGAGAGAAAGGTCGGGTAACCCACAAAGGGAAGCCCATCAGAATAACAGCAGATCTCTCGGCAGAAACTCTACAAGCCAGAAGAGAGTGGGGGCCAATATTCAACGTTCTTAAAGAAAAGAATTTTAAACCCAGAATTTCATATCCAGCCAAACTAAGTTTCATAAGTGAAGGAGAAATAAAATCCTTTACAGATAAGCAAATGCTTAGAGATTTTGTCACCACCAGGCCTGCCTTACAAGAGACCCTGAAGGAAGCCCTAAACATGGAAAGGAACAACCGGTACCAGCCATCACAAAAACATGCCAAAATGTAAAGACCATCGAGGCTAGGAAGAAACTGCATCGACTAACGAGCAAAATAACCAGTTAATATCATAATGGCAGGATCAAGTTCACACATAACAATATTAACCTTAAATGTTAATGGACTAAATGCTCCAATTAAAAGACACAGACTGGCAAACTGGATAAAGAGTCAAGACCCATCAGTCTGCTGTATTCAGGAGACCCATCTCACATGCAGAGACATACATAGGCTCAAAATAAAGGGATGGAGGAAGATCTACCAAGCAAATGGAGAACAAAAAAAAGCAGGGGTTGCAATCCTTGTCTCTGATAAAACAGACTTTAAACCATCAAAGATCAAAAGAGACAAAGAAGGCCATTACATAATGGTAAAGGGATCAATTCAACAGGAAGAGCTAACTCTCCTAAATATATATGCACCCAATACAGGAGCACCCAGATTCATAAAGCAAGTCCTTAGAGACTTACAAAGAGACTTAGACTCCCATACAATAATAATGGGAGACTTCAACACTCCACTGTCAACATTAGACAGATCAACGAGACAGAAAGTTAACAAGGATATCCAGGAATTGAACTCATCTCTGCACCAAGCGGACCTAATAGACATCTATAGAACTCTCCACCCCAAATCAACAGAATATACATTCTTCTCAGCACCACATCGCACTTATTCCAAAATTGACCACATAATTGGAAGTAAAGCACTCCTCAGCAAATGTAAAAGAACAGAAATTATAACAAACTGTCTCTCAGACCACAGTGCAATCAAACTAGAACTCAGGACTAAGAAACTCAATCAAAACCGCTCAACTACATGGAAACTGAACAACCTGCTCCTGAATGACTACTGGGTACATAACGAAATGAAAGCGGAAATAAAGATGTTCTTTGAAACCAATGAGAACAAAGATACAACATACCAGAATCTCTGGGACACATTTAAAGCAGTGTGTAGAGGGAAATTTATAGCACTAAATGCCCACAAGAGAAAGCAGGA
This sequence comes from Rhinopithecus roxellana, assembly GCF_007565055.1. Taxonomy (NCBI): domain Eukaryota; kingdom Metazoa; phylum Chordata; class Mammalia; order Primates; family Cercopithecidae; genus Rhinopithecus; species Rhinopithecus roxellana. The sequence continues at coordinate 49,509,362 of NC_044551.1, forward strand.
AAGATCTAAAATTGACACTCTAACATCACAATTAAAAGAACTAGAGAGGCAAGAGCAAACACATTCAAAAGCTAGCAGAAGGCAAGAAATAACTAAGATCAGAGCCGAACTGAAGGAGATAGAGACACAAAAAACCCTCCAAAAAATCAATGAATCCAGGAGTTGGCTTTTTGAAAAGATCAACAAAATTGACAGACCGCTAGCAAGGCTAATAAAGAAGAAAAGAGAGAGGAATCAAATAGATGCAATAAAAAATGATAAAGGGGATATCACCACTGACCCCACAGAAATACAAACTACCATCAGAGAATACTATAAACGCCTCTACGCAAATCAACTAGAAAATCTAGAAGAAATGGATAAATTCCTGGACACTTACACTCTCCCAAGGCTAAACCAGGAAGAAGTTGAATCCCTGAATAGACCAATAGTAGGCTCTGAAATTGAGGCAACAATTAACAGCCTACCCACCAAAAAAAGTCCAGGACCAGATGGATTCACAGCTGAATTCTACCAGAGGTACAAGGAGGAGCTGGTACCATTCCTTCTGAAACTATTCCAATCAATAGAAAAAGAGGGAATCCTCCCTAACTCATTTTATGAGGCCAACATCATCCTGATACCAAAGCCTGGCAGAGACACATCAAAAAAAGAGAATTTTAGACCAATATCCCTGATGAACATTGATGCAAAAATTCTCAATAAAATACTGGCAAACCGGATTCAGCAGCACATCAAAAAGCTTATCCACCATGATCAAGTGGGCTTCATCCCTGGGATGCAAGGCTGGTTCAACATTCGCAAATCAATAAACGTAATCCAGCATATAAACAGAACCAAAGACAAGAACCACATGATTGTCTCAATAGATGCAGAAAAGGCTTTTGACAAAATTCAACAGCCCTTCATGCTAAAAACGCTCAATAAATTCGGTATTGATGGAACGTACCTCAAAATAATAAGAGCTATTTATGACAAACCCACAGCTAATATCATACTGAATGGGCAAAAACTGGAAAAATTCCCTTTGAAAACTGGCACAAGACAGGGATGCCCTCTCTCACCACTCCTATTCAACATAGTGTTGGAAGTTCTGGCTAGGGCAATCAGGCAAGAGAAAGAAATCAAGGGTATCCAGTTAGGAAAAGAAGAAGTCAAATTGTCCCTGTTTGCAGATGACATGATTGTACATTTAGAAAACCCCATCGTCTCAGCCCAAAATCTCCTTAAGCTGATAAGCAACTTCAGCAAAGTCTCAGGATACAAAATTAATGTGCAAAAATCACAAGCATTCTTATACACCAGTGACAGACAAGCAGAGAGCCAAATCAGGAATGAACTTCCATTCACAATTGCTTCAAAGAGAATAAAATACCTAGGAATCCAGCTTACAAGGGATGTAAAGGACCTCTTCAAGGAGAACTACAAACCACTGCTCAGTGAAATCAAAGAGGACACAAACAAATGGAAGAACATACCATGCTCATGGATAGGAAGAATCAATATCGTGAAAATGGCCATACTCCCCAAGGTTATTTATAGATTCAATGCCATCCCCATCAAGCTACCAATGAGTTTCTTCACAGAATTGGAAAAAACTGCTTTAAAGTTCATATGGAACCAAAAAAGAGCCCGCATTGCCAAGACAATCCTAAGTCAAAAGGACAAAGCTGGAGGCGTCACGCTACCTGACTTCAAACTATACTACAAGGCTACAGTAACCAAAACAGCATGGTACTGGTACCAAAACAGAGATATAGATCAATGGAACAGAACAGAGTCCTCAGAAATAATACCACACATCTACAGCCATCTGATCTTTGACAAACCTGAGAGAAAAAAGAAATGGGGAAAGGATTCCCTATTTAATAAATGGTGCTGGGAAAATTGGCTAGCCATAAGTAGAAAGCTGAAACTGGATCCTTTCCTTACCCCTTATACGAAGATTAATTCAAGATGGATTAGAGACTTAAATGTTAGACCTAATACCATAAAAACCCTAGAAGAAAATCTAGGTAGTACCATTCAGGACATAGGCATGGGTAAGGACTTCATGTCTAAAACACCAAAAGCAACGGCAGCAAAAGCAAAAATTGACAAATGGGATCTAATTAAACTAAAGAGCTTTTGCACAGCAAAAGAAACTACCATCAGAGTGAACAGGCAACCTACAGAATGGGAGAACATTTTTGCAACCTACTCATCTGACAAAGGGCTAATATCCAGAATCTACAAAGAACTCAAACAAATATACGAGAAAAAAACAAACAACCCCATCAAAAAGTGGGGAAAGGATATGAACAGACATTTCTCAAAAGAAGATATTCATACAGCCAACAGACACATGAAAAAATGCTCATCATCACTCGCCATCAGAGAAATGCAAATCAAAACCACAATGAGATACCATCTCACACCAGTTAGAATGGCAATCATTAAGAAGTCAGGAAACAACAGGTGTTGGAGAGGATGTGGAGAAATAGGAACACTTTTACACTGTTGGTGGGATTGTAAACTAGTTCAACCATTATGGAAAACAGTATGGCAATTCCTCAAGGATCTAGAACTAGATGTACCATATGACCCAGCCATCCCACTACTGGGTATATACCCAAAGGATTATAAATTATTCTACTACAAAGACACATGTACACGTATGTTTATTGCGGCACTATTCACAATAGCAAAGACTTGGAATCAACCCAAATGTCCATCTGTGACAGACTGGATTAAGAAAATGTGGCACATATACACCATGGAATACTATGCAGCCATAAAAAAGGATGAGTTTGCGTCCTTTGTAGGGACATGGATGCAGCTGGAAACCATCATTCTTAGCAAACTATCACAAGAAGAGAAAACCAAACACCGCATGTTCTCACTCATAGGTGGGAACTGAACAATGAGATCACTTGGACTCGGGAAGGGGAACATCACGCACAGGGGCCTATCATGGGGAGGGGGGAGGGGGGAGGAGGGAGGGCTTGCATTGGGGAGTTATACAAGATATAAATGATGAATTGATGGGTGCTGACGAGTTGATGGGTGCAGCACACCAACATGGCATAAGTATACATATGTAACAAACCTGCACGTTATGCACATGTACCCTAGAACTTAAAGTATAATAAAAAAAAAAAAAAAAAAAAAAAAGACTTAAAATGCAGTTCTCAATCATTCCAGCAGATGGCAATACAATCATTGTTAAAAAGTTAAGCTTTGTCAACCTGGAAAAAAAGGGCAAATGAAAACAACCTATCCTTTTTTATTTTGTTTTATTTTATTTTATTTCTTTTGATTTTTCTCCTCTGTGGTGAGCCCTTTTTGGTTGCTAAAACAATTCTACACCTAATGTTTTTAAAGCTATATAGCCTACTAAGGACCTAATTATGACCTCCCTTAAATGCCAAGATAGAAATATTAATCTATATTTTTAATTGTAGTGAGAACACTTAACATGAGTTTTATCTTTTTAACAAATTTTACAGTGTACTACACAGTATTGTTAACTAAAGGGATAGTGTTGTAGACATATCTTTATTCTGCTTTGTGTAAGGGATGACTTGGTCAAAACTGTTCAGTAGAAAAATAACTCTGAGAGGGAAAGGACAAGTGAAAGGATGTAAAAGAGAAGAATGTTTGTTAGAAAACAGGAAGAAGGCAAGGGGAAGATCTTGAAGAGAGGTAATGGGAAAACTATGGCTTAGATGAGGAAAATAACTGTAGACCCAGAAGGGAAAGAACTGAGCAACTGATTGGATGTCAGACATTCAAAAGAACGAATAGCCAAAGATAACTCTAGTGTTTTAATCCGGTTTAGGGGAAAGCTAACGAGAGTACAACGGGAGAAAGACTGGGCTCAGACCAAACGGAGTATTTTCAGGTGCCCTTGTGCATCTACACAGATTTAACTTAGCAGTCTCCTGTTTAGATTAAGAAGTAAAATTTGGCCGGGAGCGGTGGCTCAAGCCTGTAATCCCAGCACTTTGGGAGGCCGAGACGGGCGGATCACAAGGTCAGGAGATCGAGACCATCCTGGCTAATACGATGAAACCCCGTCTCTACTAAAGAATACAAAAAACTAGCCGGGCGACGAGGCGGGCGCCTGTAGTCCCAGCTACTTGGGAGGCGGAGGCAGGAGAATGGCGTGAACCTGGGAGGCGGAGCTTGGAGTGAGCTGAGATCCGGCCACTGCACTCCAGCCTGGGCGACCGAGCCAGACTCCGTCTCAAAAAAAAAAAAAAAAAAAAAAGAAGTAAAATTTAAGACAGACATAAAGACAAAGTGGATATTTGTGGCCTTAGGAGTAGATAAGAAAGTTACAGAGAGATAAAGGCCAAAGTCCTAAGAAACGTCTAGATAATACTTGCATTTAGAAGAAACCAATGATAAGGTTCAGTTTAACGAAATTCTCAGGTGGCTGTAGTGTCTTAGGAGGCTGCTAAGAAGGATACGTGGAAATAAAGAATATTTCATTAAGTTTGAGAAGATGATTAGAACAGAGGTCATTGGACTTTAAGAAACTTAATGGGGTAGAAAGCAGATTATTATGAGAAAGAATTGGAGAGGCTGTAAGAAAGTCTGAAATCTCTTTTTAAAAATTTGACAGTCAAGGGAAGGGAAGGGAAGGGAAGAAATCATTCCCTTCTAGTAGTTTGACTAGACAGCAGGAATGGGGAAATCTTTTTTTTTTTTCTTTTGAAATGGAGTCTTACTCTGTTGCCAGGCTGGAGTGCAGTAGCGCGATCTCGGCTCCCTGCAACCTCCGCCTCCCGGGTTCAAGCAATTCTCCTGCCTCAGCCTCCCGAGTAGCTGGGACTACAGGTGCCCTCCACCATGCCCAGCTAATTTTTGTATTTTTAGTAGAGATGGGGCTTCGCTGTGTTGGCCAGGAAGGTCTTGATCACTTGACCTTGTGATCTGCCTACCTTGGCCTCCCAAAGTGCTGGGATTACAGGTGTGAGCCACCACGCCCTGCCTGGAATGGGGAAATCTTTATACAACAGAGGGCCTCGAGCATGGTCTGTGTGAAGGAGACATTTGAAATTATACTAAAGTTGTTTTCTTTTTTTTTTTTCTTAAATAACATGTAGATAATTTAATGAAATGGCATAACTTCATTTAACAGAAGTTTTGTAGATGTAAGAAAAATTAGACATATAATTTTAAAGCATATTTTGCAACCTGTTTCTCATTATTTTTTATTCATCCTGTGTCTGCTTGGCTCCTCTCTGTTGCTGATGTCTGAAGCTTTGGGACTGTGAAAGTTAGTCATGCTAATTACATCTGTTCTCAGCATCCAAGATCTTCTGGCATTGTGGCAAGTGATAAGTCTGAGGGGGCTGTCATAGAGTCAACCAAGCATTAAAAATCATAGAAAGCTCTAAAGCCTATTGCTCTCTTATGATACGTGAGTATGTTTTCTTGTCAAGGCTTGTAGAAAGCTTTTCATTCTATCCTTTCTGCTTTTTTTTCCTTAAGGAAAAGAAAAATTAGCTTGCGATGCTGTATCTTGTTGGCAGAATTACCAAGGTGTAGAATTTACTGCTTGCTCCTAGAGCTTTTGTGTCGTGGTGTCATTTGTGTGCAAAGGAATCTGCAAAGGCTGCCAATTGAATCTGTCTAGGGAAAAAATAACATGACTTTGAGAAGTAAACAACCGAGTCTGCCATGAAATATGATAAACATATGGGTTTCATTAAAAACTCATGGCAAGACAAAGTCTTCAAACACAGAGGAAAGTGGAGAAAAAACAGGAAGAAGGCAAGGGGAATCCCCAAGGAAATTGTATCTATTCTTTATTGCACAGTTAGGCTTGTCTATAAGTTCCTAAACACCTATCTCTGTCTTTAATTCTTTGAAATCCTGTACCATATCTGTCAATAGTTTCATCAAGTGAAAGATGAAATTAACCCTGACCTTCGTGTATCCCCACTGACATGTTAGAAGGGCTGTCAATTCTGAGAGCTGCACGATACAAATTTTCATGCAAATCAAAACCCAGTTACAGAGGAAGAGCCAAAATCAACTTTTTCTTAAATCTTTAACAATCAGGAATACAATTGTGTAAACTGGAGCTTATTTCTATTAGGGAGGACATGCCACTTGTTTGCTCCTTTTTATATTTTTACGGAACTGATTGATTGGATGGTAATCACATTATACATCTATTATCCTGATCATTGCTTTGAAAATCATAGGAAGTCAAACTCACAGGGAACATATTCTCAGAATAAATCTTCCTTCTTTCAGTGAAGCTTGTTTGCTTTGTGGTTTCCTTGGGTTGGATTTTAAGATCCTTAAGGACAAAACGTTGTTCTTATTCTTTTTGTTTGTTTGTTTAGACGGAGTCTCACTCTGTCACCCATGCTGGAGTGCAGTGGCGCGATCTCAGCTCACTGCAACCTCTACCTCCTGGGTTCAAGCGATTCTTCTGCCTCAGCCTCCCGACTAGCTGGGACTACAGACACCCACCACCATTCCCGGCTAATTTTTGTATTTTCAGTAGAGATGGGGTTTCACTATATTGACCAGGCTGGTCTTGAAATCCTGACCTTGTCATCTGCCCGCCTCAGCCTCCCAAAGTATTCATTTTTTTTTTTAACCCACTAAATCTTTTTATACAGCGTGTTAAAAAAAAAAAATACTATCTGTTTAACACTTTTAAATTTTGGCAGTCACTTTGGTTTCCTAGTCAACAGCCATTCTCCACTTCAGTGCCAACGGAACCCTGATTGTGCTTGTTGACAAGGGACTATAGGGAGAGAGGAGTCCTCCCTTAGACCAAGGCATAAGTGCTTTAAACCAGTTTGGGTAATCCTATCCCCTCACCTATGGTTGGTTTGGAGTGGGACATGTTTTGTAAGCCAGTTCTGGCCAATGAGATCTGAGGGGAGGTTTGTTGGGCCTTTGGGATATTTTTCTTCCTCTGCTGTAAAGAGGAAAACATAGAAGAAGCCCCTTCCCCAAACTACTTTTTAATACAATTGTGTGAGGACCTTGTGTTTATAGCTGTGGCAAACTCAAGGGGAATCCAAAATAACTGTGGAAAGCTAACGCATACTGATGATACTGCTTAGCTACCGAATTCACCAATGCTGGAAATTACTTCTGGATCTCTGGTGATGAGAGAAAATAAATGCCTTCATAATTTTGGATTCTTTGTACCTTGTAGACAGAAACATTCTAACTGAGGCAGCACTTTAAAAAGGTTTCTCACATTACCTCCTTGGATTCTGTTAACAATTTTTTATTTTAGTCTGCAGAAGACATCGAGACTCAAAATGTCTGAATGACATGTCTGACCTGACACGACTCAGGTAGCTGACTTAACATTGAAATTTTTTGGTGACCACTGACAAAAGCTTTTTAATGCACTTTTAATTTGTATGGAGTCAGGACTAGTAAAAGGTGACTGAAACGAAGGATGTTGCAATTTTATGGAAATTTTCTTTGTTCCTCAGGCAGATTCTCCAAAATATTTATCTCTATTGAAGCCTGAACTCCTCCTAATACTTGCCAGAACTCATGTTAGAGTGCCCAGACCTCAAGATTTGTAAGGAAGTTCTTTTTCACATTTGTCCTGCTTCTTCCTTCCTTCCCCTGATTTGTTCTGAAAGCATAATCTGTTCTTATTTCTAATAAAATGCACCTGTTCAGAGTTACTTGCGCGCTTAAGTGTAGCACAACCTCCCAGGAGAACACTTGTCCTTTCTTTCTCTGGTCTATCGTAATAGGGCATGGCAAAATGTGATTCTCATTTCCACCTACATTTTCATAGGATGGGGGTTAGCCAATTTACTTCACGCTGGCTCAGACTTAGACCTCCTCAGAATCCATGGGTTCTTCCAGACTCATTCCCATGCTGTTTAGACTTCATGAATGCCTACTGTTAAAGCCCTGCCCCCCCCATAAACGATTACTGGGAGTAAATATGATTATTATTTCTTTGTATTAACATGGATTCCTCAGGAAATGAAGCATGGCAAGAACTTACAAGCTAGTGCTTTCATGAGGATGGGGATGCAGTCTCAGGAAATCTAGAGTCAAAAACAGCAGATACATTACAGAACTGGCCATAGCTTTCCAATATATATGGCTGGTTGCTTATCTTGCAGAACATTGTTAGGAAAGTTGTACAGAACTCCTATGCATCAGAATTGTCTATAGAGGAAGAAAAAAGGTGAAAACACTTATCTGCTGGATTTTTCCTCATCTCAGGTCGCACATGACTCCAAGTTCACTGGCCAAGGGAATGGCTCTCCCGCAGTTTCAGGTTGTATTCTGCTTGCCAGGCAGCCTCGAGGGGAGCCAGAGCCTAAACGGATCCTGTAAGGCCAGAGCACAGGTTGAACTTTCTCATCCTGGCAGTTGCTGCAACACACGAGGTCTATGGGGGTGACTCTGCTGGAGTTTGATACCTGTCTCTGGGGCTACTCTTGCTGGCTAGAAATCAAAGTAAATGGTCAAGTGTCAGCATGGGGGTGTTGTGAGCCAAGTTCATTGGATATGAGTGATGCACAAAGTGGGTTTACATCCAATCTCTGTTCTAAACAGGCTGAAAATAGTCCTCTTCCTTTTTATTTTTTAAAAACAATTTTTATACCTCAAAGATTTATTTTTTTCTTCATTTTGAAGGAGCTGAATCTAACTTAGGGGATGGTGTCCTCATTACTGCTTCACCAGGCTTCAGAGCCACAGGTAAATGGATCAGTGCTGATTTTCATGGATGAATAAATTCAGTAATTCTTATTATCCTAAGCATATACAAATTATAAAATCCTAGTTTGTATTTTTGCTGTGCAGAACATTCTTTCACTGCAGGTGAATGGATTATTTTTAAGAATTTGAGATCTTTGGCCGGGCACGGTGGCTCACATCTGTAATCCCAGCACTTTGGGAGGCCAAGGCAGGCGGATCATGAGGTCAGGAGATCGAGACCATCCTGGCTAACATGGTGAAACACTGTCTCTATTAAAAATACAAAAAAATTAGCCAGGCGTGGTGACGGGCGCCTGTAATCCCAGCTACTCGGGAGGCTGAGGCAGGAGAATGGGTGTGAACCCGGGAGGCAGAGCTCGTAGTGAGCAGAGATCGTGCCACTGCACTCCAGCCTGGACGACAGAGTGAGACTCCATCTCAAAATAAATAAATAATAAAAACAAATAAAAAAAAGAATTTGAGATCTTGATATTGGTTAACTTGTGTTACTACAACCTTACATTTTATCAGAGCGAAACACAAATCTCAAATGTGTTTTGTCTTGCACAATATGTTTTGTTGAGTAGGCTGAATTTTTAATTTTCTCCACTGCTTTCATAAAACACAAGTAAACTGATGAGTTTAAATTATATAAATCCAACAAGGATATAAAGCACTAGATTAGTTCAAGGCGAAGGAGATGAGGTTGAAGAAGATACAATTCAGACTATAAAAAATTATTTTAGTTCTGGGGCAGACTTTTGAATTACATTGTTTCTTCTTAGTTAAATTTTCTTATGTTTGTGGAAACGTTTGATAAAAGATTTTTCTTCTTTCAGTGATAAGCCAACTTCCACCAATGGAATTTCTTCTCTGTAAAAAATCTCTCAGCAATATATGGAAACTCATCTGAAAGGGCAAATCTGAAGACATAAAGCTGATTTAATTCCTGATCAGTCACAAATAATTGAGCTGCATTCCTGCTAGTGCTTGTCACTGACAAATGTAATTTAACTAATGATTCTTAGTGAAAAGGATAACATTTGCTATAAGAAGTCCAGGAATCCTGCTCACTATGGCAGGGGCAAGGCTTGATGTCCCGTTTTAACTGCATATTGCATTTTGTTAACCAGGCCCTGCATCTCATGACATTTGTGATGGAACTAAGGCATTTCAGCTACTCCCATAGCCACAGCTCTGGAGCGATTTATGATTTTGGTGAAGTGCTCTCAGTTTTGGTGAACACTGTTAGAATAAAACATCTTCTGAGGAAGAGTGGCTGCTGGGAGAAAAAGTCAACTAGAAATGATCTCCTAGGTCTAATAATAATCACTGTGGAATACTAGAAAGAGCATGGTGTCAGGATTTTGACACATTTAAGTTTTATTCCTGTCTACATCATTCAGTAGCTCTTTGTACTAGAATGTAATTTCAAAATTTTCTGAACCTCAGTTTTCTTCTCTGCAAAAATGCAAAAGCTGATAGTAACCTCAAAGGGCTATTGGGAAAAATGAAATGAGATGTATGGAACTAGCAGTCTCACTGCCTCACACATAGTAGGTGCCCAATAAGAGTTCTACCTTTCTTCTTCTCTTTCCTGCTCCGCCCAAATCACCATCCTCTCAACATTCTTACAGACCAGGTATCTGTGGACTGCTGGTTGGTTTATATGACAGTTATTCCTAATCTCCTATCTGAATGTCTTCTGCTTTCCATGCTGAAAAAACTACATATTGCTTTTCAAGCTTCCCTAGCATCTCCTGATGGAGGACATATTAGGTTGATGCAAAAGTAATGGCAAAAACTGCCATTACTTTTGCACCAACCTAATACTTCTGGCCAACAGAACAAAAAAGAAAGTCTCCTGAGAGTTTTCAAAGAATGTTTTTGCTTTACTGATAAACAGACAGAACCAACTGGAAACATTCTATTTTCTTCCTACATTGAATTCCTGGGTCTATGATAACAAGTTACAGCAGCCACAAGAAATTAATACAGTTACCAATTGAAAGGCCTTATTGATATAGGAGGGGGACAGGGAACTCCTGGGTAGACGAGGGCAGGGTTTCTGGTGAGGGTTCCACCCTTGGGCCTGTGCTCACGGACCTAAGTGAGAACAGGCACTCCTGTTTTCATGTCCAAATGTTGCATTTTCCAACACCACTCTGGTCCGCCATGCCCCCCATCCTGTGCCCATATAAGCCTGAGACCTTAGTGAGCACAGACACAAGTGGCTGAATGTCAAGAGGAGCAGAGAAACACACCCACAGACACCCACAGACACTGGCAGACCAGTGACGGTGAAACAACCCAGACACCAAGGAAAATTTGACTGGGGGTGGTCAGAGGAGCGTCTGGCCACTGGGTGGTCCAACTCCAGGGGAAGACCACCTTTCCACTCCATCCCCACTTCTGGCTCCCCATCCATCTGGCTGAGACTCACCTCCATTACTCAGTAAAACCTTGCACTATCCTCCAAGCTCACATGTGATCTGATTTTTCTGGTACACTGGGCAAGAACTCAGTATACAGAAAGCTGTCACACTGGCCCTCTGCCTTTGCAATACGGAAGCGGGTCTAATTGAGCTGATTAACACAAGCCATCTGCAGATGGCAAAGCTGAAAGGACGCACTGTTAACACACACTAACTTGGGCTTTGAGAATCATACACATCCACCCCTACACACTGCCATGGGGCCAGAGCCCAAAAAACACTCCACATGGTCTCTGTACCTGCCTGTCTGCATGCTCCCCCTTGGGGTTTGAGCAGTGGGGCTACTGAAGGAGCAAACCACACTCCTGTTGAACATCCAGTGAGAGGGATAAGGGAACTCTCCCATTTCATTATGACTTTGTTTTAGGATCTGAGTAATAATGATCACTGATATTTATTGAATGCTGTCTGTGGACAGGCAAGCACACTAACCACTGTGTGGATGATCTCATTTAATCCCACGACAACCTAGGAGCAGACACTCCTATTACCTCCATTTCATAGCAAGGAGAGCCGCTCCAAGGAAGACCCGGAAACCTACCCATACAGTGAGGGAGCACTTTTGAAAGAATTTGAACTTGGGCCACCTGATTCCTTAGCCATTATAGCTTTGCTATGAAAGAAATAAGAGATCTGCTGTATAAATTCCCAGTTACAACTCTAAGTTGAATTATTAAGTAAAACAATTGTGTAGTGTTGACATCTGTAACTGGGGACAGCTAGGTCCTTTAACTGCCCTAAGGTTACTCCCTCATAGATTAAAAAATAAGTAGCTAATATGTGGCAGATGCTGAGTTGAGCCCCAAGTATGTGAATATAACTAAGACCCACAGCCTTGCCTCACCAGGCTTACCATCTGTATCAGAAACAGTCCCTCTAGTTACCATGTCTCATTACTCCTTCACGATGCCATCCTGTATAGCAACCTTAGCCATTATATCCAAAATTCCATATCAAAATAGAACTCCTTACAGATTTCATAAAATCAAATCTAATTCAATTTTTTTTAACTTGGAATTATTTACATTTTTACTTTTCTCCACAAGCCTATTTAATGGAAAAGAAATAGAAAAATTGAAATCATTCTTTTCAGTAACCTCCACAACAGGTTTACTAATTACCTCCTACCTCTGCTGAACATTTCATTGACTAGTCTTTCGAATTGGCATCTCAGTGTTCTTCACGTGATAGTTTCATAGGTTCTAATGATAAAGCATGTGTTTTAGGAGCAGAAAAACCAGTTACTGTAAGGCTAAGATTTCCTTAAACCTATTATTTCTTATTTTTAATTAGCCTATGTGTTTCCTCTTCTGTCTAAAAAGTGAATAACTGAAGAATTCGATTACCTACTCGTGTTCTACAGGAAGGTTATAGGATAGATTAAGTTATCAACATCTTAATTTGTGCATTTATTTTTCTTCAGGCTTTTTCTTCTTTCTTGTCTGATCCAATAAGGTAGGATTTTATAGTTCCTTACCCCAGGGAAAATAGAAACATTTTCATGACCACAGTTCTTTCTACTTTTGCAAAAGGCTAAACTACTTATCTATGAAGCCAGGTTAGATCGCCAGCATAAAACTTCCTAGTAAGAGTGAAAAAGGAACTGATATTAGCAAGTGTTTAATCAAGTAATTTAGCAATACAGTGTTAGTTAACACAGAAAATATTTATTGTTAGCATAGATGTTAGCATATTTGCAGTAAAAGAGTATTTATATCATGTATTCGAACAGACAATTATTAAGACAAAAATTTTGATTTACAGCTGGGTCAAAGGTTTCTTCTTAAATGATAATGCTGCCAATACTTCATGAACATAGAGATAATAAAACTGGAAACTTTTCACAAACATTCATTTGGAGCCCTATAGCTTCATTATTTTAGCTTTTTACTTTTATGAATTTAAGTTCACTGTTTTCCTCTTTTTTTTAAGTTATGCAATGATTTTTTTAAAATTATGGGATAAAGGGAGTTACTTTGCCTAAAATTCTTATTTGTTTAAGTGAACAAATAACTAGTCATTGGCCTATTTAAAAAAAAAAAAAAAAAACTTTTCCAAAATGTTGCTTAGGAAACAAGTCTGGATTTAATTTTTGAGAAATGCACACACAAATTGAAAAAAAAGGAAATTCTATCTTCTTCACTCTTTTGTGCACTTTTAAAAACTGCTGACACGACTTTAAAAAATCAACCACTGAAAAGTGTTTCTTAACCTACACTCACAATCTATGAGACTACGTTAATAATCTTGAAAATCTCTCTATAAAATTTCCATATTCATTGTTTGTGGTGGACCTACGTAATTCTGTTTCCTTAAGCCTCGAAAAGCAAAGATGCTTTTAAAATGGGTTAAACTAAAAATAGCTTGAATTCTGAATGATTAAACTTGAAAGATTCCAGATCTTTGTGTCATATTGACATTCTCTTTTGTTGGACTACCTCAAATATCACAAAATAGCCATTTAATAAAGGAAAGCCAAATATATTTATTAGAACTCACTGCAGTGAGGTAGAACACCACCTTGCCAGGGTATCAGCTGTACCTCCCAAGGGGGAGTGCATGTTCACAGGACATTGGAGTCTAAGGTATTTCATGATGGAAGGAGGATAGAGATTGGGAAAAATTTGTGATATGGTAGTTTAGTATTGGTGGACGGAGTAAGGTGAGTATCTTATGGGAAGAATTGATTAAATATTATTTGACAAGTGAGCTCTTTGTCCAAGTAATCAAACTACTGTCTCAGATAAATTGATTTGCATGAATATCTTGAAGCAAACAATATTTAGTGGTTTATAGTCTTTATCTTTCCTGGGTAAAGTTTTCATGAAAGAACAAAATCATGTTAATACAGGCTATTTCAGTTTGCATTTTTTGTTTTGACATACATCTAGTTTACTCTTTTTACAGAGATTCAGAGTTGTGAGTCCAAACTGCTACCACAGTATAGGTAAGCCTATGAGCTTTGGGAAAATTTGTATTGTTAGATATAGTCTACTGTGTTCAGCCAAAGCAGTTAGTAGAAGATGGGAAAGATGGAAAAAAGATATACCATTAAATTTGTGGTGGTGAACTCTTGGCTGTATTTGAGGTGGAATGATTTTTACCACTCAGAATCATCTTTAGAATATGATATACCAGGACTATTACTTTCAGGTCCACATTTTACAGAGTGCTGTCCTGATGTGGGACCAGAGAACTTACTCTGAGAAGGAAGCAAAATTTGCTAGCAAAATACTCAGCGCTCTTAGAAGGAATGTTAATGACAAAACCTTTGTATAGGCAAGAGGCAAGGTAGTTGTGACCATATATATCTGCATGACAAGAATGGTGTCTACGCTTATTTATTTTCAATTAATAAAACATTTTGGCTGCTAACCAACAAAGCATTACAGTTTCCAGTTTTTCCACAGTTACAGACTTTGCTTTAGTTATTTTATGTTAGCTAATGATTCTACTATCAGGTTTAGTGTATTTTGGATGGTGAGATCAATTCTGTACAGACTGTAAGAGGTAAGTCTTTGTCCAAATTCGTAATTATATTTCTAAGTGCCTGTGTACAAATATTTGTAGTTGTTCTGTGACTTTACTAGCTTAAATTCTACTATTGATTCTAGTTAATTACTTGGGTCTTCTCCCAGGCTGGTAGTTTGGCCATTCTTTGATATTCTGAAATAAGCATAAAGGGAGGTGGGCTCCATTTTCCCTGCTAAGCTGAGAGATGTGCCTCAGCGGTAGTAATTTAGAAGTGACCAGCAAGAGTAAAACAGCCAATCAATAGCTGCTTATTGACAGTGTGACCTCAGGCAGGTCACTTAAACCAACTGAACCTTTTCATCTGTATATGAAGAAAACATAAAGCTCATCTCTTAATGTTGTTATGAGAATTAAATGGAGAAAATATACATCGAGCATTGAGCAGAATGCTTGATACATAATCATTAATGATTGCTGCTATTGTATTTATTAAAGATTTTTCATAAATATGTTACATATTTGCTATATATAAAAATACATGGGATAGAGCAAAATAATTGGTATTTTATCTCTATATTCTCCAAATGGAGAGTGAGATGAATTGGTATCATCTGTACTAGGAAATCATGGGGGGGAATATCAATAATGGAATGATTGGTATGTGGTATCTCTTTATAGTTACAGGTATTTTGAATACTTACAACATATGCCTTGGTAATTTTTTGCTGCTATTGTTTTTGTGATTGTTATTTCCATCTTACAGCTTTATTTTCTTCCTGACTACTGGTGGTATTCTAAGTATGCTAGCAAATGTGTTCTTCTTATGGAGCATTCATTTTCAACCAGAAAGCTAATAGAATTCGAAGTATTCACTAAGTATGTAAGGGTTTCTTTGAAGAATATTGGATCATAGTGATGATGTTTGAGTTTTGTTTGCTCAAGTCTTACCTAACAAAATCTGTTCCATTGCCCCCTTATTGTTCAAATGATAAGATGTGGAAAACGGAGGAGAATAAATGGAAGAGTTTCAGCATTAGAAATAAAGTAGTCAAGTTGGGAGCCCATGAATCTGCTCTATTAAGAGTTGCCCTATAGAAAGTGATTTTTTCCTTACAATTTTGTTAAATCATCAAGTAGAAATGAAAAATTAAACAGATGTGAAACTGGAGTTCTTTAGAATGAAACACTACAAATGTTAAAGTGAATAATTTTTTGTAATAATCAAACTCTAAAGGTAGAACAAATGTTATTTTAAAATATCACAACTTTGAGTTTGCTTTGATCATGTTAGGTTTCTTAAAACAACATGCTAAATGAATTTATTCTCAAAATTCTCAGTGCCACTTATTTTCCATTGTGTCTTACTTCCCACAAGTCTGAATGAACTAATACTACTTTGGTATTTTGGATCAGATTTTTGTTGTTTGGTGGAAGACTATCAAAGTAAAGAGGGAATTGTTTTTCTTTTTTTGTTAAGTATACAGCCAGTAAGAACAGCAATATTTTCAAGTTAAAGAGCCATTGCAATCTAATTGAAAACTTCAGGCTAAATGCTGGAAACACTTTGTTTGACCATTCTAAAACAAAAATTGAAAACAGATTCTAGTTGACTTTAAAAAGTAATCTGGCAAATAATCAAGATAGATAATAAGCACACACAGAAAGGACAATTAAGGAACGAAATATTCTGAAATGAATAGAAAGAAGAAACAAGTTAAATAAATAAGGTTTAACAAATACATTCATTTGGCCAGAACATTAAAAAGATGTTCCTTTGTGTAGAGTAACTTGCTTTTCTAAAGATAACATTGAAGGAATGTTTGCAGCAAACTCTGATGTCTCTGGATTTTGCCCAGATCTAAATAAGTATTAACACCAACCATGCAGATATCTGCTGTGAACCCAAATGATCTCTTAGATCTGTTGCGTCTTTCCTCCTATTCTTTGAGGACCAGAACACAAATAAAAGGTGTGTACTTTGAAACCAACAGATTGCTTGAAACTCATAGAGTTGAATTGGCAACTTCTGTAAGATTTGTGCTACTGATGGAATATTGGTAGAACATATGTTTTCAGTTATTTTCTCAGTTTGGGAATTAATTTAGGTGACAGTTCTTACTCTTCTGGTTGTTGTTCATTGGCAAAACTGTATATATATTATATATTTTTAAAATATACATTCAAATTATATATAATGCTTATATATAATACATATGATGTCAGATGTATATATGATTTCAAATAGAATTACTGAGATTGAATATTGAATCCTGGCTCTATCACTTTCTAACTATATGCTCTTGGGTAAATTATTTAACTTCAGTACACCTGATATAATACTTATAAAATGAGGATAATTGTATAATCGACTCTATAATATTATTGTGAGAATTAAATGAAAATATGCAAAGCTCCTAGTATGCTGAGTGGCACATAAGTATATTGCATGTGCCAGTCACTGTGCTAAAAGCTTTATATAGATTCTCATCTAATAAAATATATCATTTTACATGTATTATGTGTATAAAAAGCTTTACATACTTTTTTTTTTTTTTTGAGACAGAGTCCCACTCTTGTCACCCAGACTGGAGTGCAATGGCACAATCTCGGCTCACTGCAACCTCTGCCTCCTGGGTTCAAGCGATTCTCCTGCCTCAGCCTCCTGAGTAGCTGGGATTACAGGTGCCCACCAACAGGCCTGGCTAATTTTTGTATTTTTAGTAGAGATGGGGTTTCACCATGTTGGTCAGATTGGTCTTGAACTCCTGACCTCAGGTGATCCACCCACCTTGGCCTTCCAAAGCATACATTCTTACCCAATATAAAACAGTATTTAATATCCACATACACATGGAAAGAAGGAAGGAAGGAAGAAAGGAAGGAAGGAAGGAAGGAAGGAAGGAAGGAAGGAAGGAAGGAAAGAAGGAAGGGAGGAAGGAAGGAAAGAGAGAGAGAGAAGAAAGATGTCTGCTTTTTTGAGTAAAATGATCTATGAATCTTACTCAGGCAAATACTGGCATATCCTGCATTTGATGTTAGTACCATAAACACCATGTTCTAAGCAACTGAACTAATAAACTATGACTTGAGACTAGTCATCTTTGAACCATGGTATGCAGCCTTTCATGTATAGGACACGGTAAAATTTGTTAACCCTGGCATGCAGGGTGGTGTTGGGGAGCAGCTACCTGCCATAGTAGTCATAAACAACTGGCAACAGTGGCTTGGGAAAGTCATGGAGAATAGTTCTTTTATTAAGTGACAAATGGACCAAGGTAAATAATAATTACCCAGATGCCACTCTTGGTCCATGTACCAAGAGTCCATAAACCACCTATGTTCTCCAGCAAAAATGATAGGGTCCAGGAGAGGCAATTGTCCATCCACGCAAAAGGGGAACTGCTTCATTTTTGGTATGTCTTGGAATGTGTTTCATAGGCTTTGGATCATTGAAAAGTCTCCATAAATCCTTAGCAAATTGAACTAATTTGAGATTGCAATTGATTTCCAGTTGTTGGTTTTTTTTTTTTCCTTATTTTATTTTATTTTAAGTTCTGGGGTACATGTGCAGGAGGTGCAGGTTTGTTACACAGGTAAATGTGTGCCATGGTGGTTTGCTGTACCTGTCAACCCATCACCTAGGTATTAAGCTCAGCATGTAATAGCTATTTATTCGGATGCTCTCCCTCTCCTAGTCTCCCCTCTGATAGGCTCCAGTGTATGTTGTTTCCCTCCCCATGTCCACGTGTTCTCATTGTTCAGCTCCCACTTATAAGTGAGAACATGTGGTATTTGGTTTTCTGTTCCTGCATTAGTTTGCTGAGGATAACAGCTTCCAGCTTCATCTATGTCCCTGCAAAGGACATGATCTTGTTCCTTTTTATGGCTACATAGTATTCCATAGTGTATCTGTACCACATTTTTTTTTTTTTATCCAGTCTATCACTGATGGGCATTTGAGTTGATTCCATGTCTTTTTCATTGTGAATAATACTGCACTGAACATATGCATGCTTGTATCTTTATAATAGAATGATTTATATTCCTTTGGGTATATACACAGTAATAGGATTACTGGGTCAGATGATATTTTTGGTTCTAGGTCTTTGAGGAATCACTACACTGTCTTCCACAACGGTTGAACTAATTTGCATTCCCACCCACAGTGTACAAGCACTCCTATTTCTCCACAGCCTCATCAGCATCTGTCGTTTCTTGACTTTTTAATAATCGCTATTCTGACTGACATGAGATGGTATTTCATTGTTGTTTTGATTTTCATTTCTCTAATGGTCAGTGATGTTGAACTTTTTTTCATATGTTTGTTGGCTGCATAAATGTCTTCTTTTGAAAAGTGTCTGTTCATGTCCTTTGCCCACATTTTAATGGGGTTGTTTATTTTTTTGTTGTAAATTTGTTTAAGTTCTTTGTAGATTCTAGATATTGGATCTTTGTCAGATGGATACATTTCAAAAATTTTCTCCTATTCTGCAGGTGGATCTGCTCACTCTGATGATAGTTTCTTTTGCTGTGCAGAAGTGCTTTATTTTAATTAGATGTCATTTGTCATGTTTTGCTTTTGTTCCAATTGCTTTTCATGTTTTCATCACGAAATCTTTACCTGTGCCTGTGTCCTGAATGATATTGCCTAGATTTTCTTACAAGGATTATATAGTTTTTGATTTTACATTTAAGTTTTTAATCCATCTTGAGTTACTTTTTAATGAAGTGTAAGGAAGGAGTCCGGTTTCAATTTTCTGCATACAGCTAGCCAGTTCTCCCAGCACCATTTATTAAATAGGAAATCCTTTCCCCATTGCTTGTTTTTGTCAGATTTGTTGAAGATTAGATGGTTGTAGATGTGCAGTCATATTTCTAGGTTCTGTATTCTACTCCATTGATCTATGTGTCTGTTATGGTACCAGCACCATGCTGTTTTGGTTCCTGTAGCCTTGTAGTATAGTTTGAAGTCAGGTAGCATGATGCTTCCAGCTTTGTTCTTTTTGCTTAGGCCTGTCTTGGCTATACCAGCTCTTTTTTGGTATCATATGAATTTTAAAGTAGTCTTTTCTAATTCTGTAAGAATGTCAATGGTAGTTTAATGGGAATAGCATTGAATTTATAAATTACTTTGGGCAGTATGGCGATTTTCATGACATTGGTTCTTCCTATCCATTAGCATGGATCCATTTGCTTCTGTCTTCTTTGTTTCCTTGAGCAGTGGATTGTAGTTCTCGTTGAAGAGGACCTTCAATTAATATGTTAGCTGTATTTCCAGGTATTTTATTCTTTTTGTAGCCATTGCAAATGGGAGTTCATTCATGATTTGGCTCTCTGTTTGTCTATTGTTGATGTATAGGAATGCTTGTGATTTTTGTACATTGATTTTGTATTCTGAGACTTGAAGTAGCTCATCAGCTTAAGAAGCTTTTGGGCCGAGATGGTGGAGTTTTCTAGATATAGGATCATGTGATCTGTAAACAAAGACAACTTGACTTCTTCTCTTTATTTGAATACGCTTTTTTTTTCCTTGCCTGATTGCCCTGGTCAGAACTGCCAATACTATGTTGAATAGGAGTGTTGAGAGAGGGCAACCTTGCCTTGTGCTGGCTTTCAAGGGGAATGAGCCCAGTTTTTGCCCATTCAGTATGATATTGACTGTGGGTTTGTCATAACTGGCTCTTATTATTTTGAGATATGTTCCATCAATACCTAGCTTATTGAGAGTTTTTAACATGAAGGGATGTTGAATTTTATCGACAGCTTTTTCTGCATCTATTGAGAACATCATGTAGTTTTTGTCTTTAGTTTTATTTATGTGATGAATCACATTTATTGATTTGCTTATATTGAACCGGCCTTGCATCCCAGGGATGAAGCCAACTTGATTGTGGTAGATAAGCTCTTTGATGTGCTGCTAGATTCAGTTTGCCAGTATTTTATTGAGGATCTTTGCATTGATGTTCATAAGGGCTATTGGTCTGAAGTTTTCTTTTTCTGTTGTATTTCTGCCAGGATTTGGTATCAGAAAGATGCTGGCCTCATAAAATGAGTTAGGGAAGAGTCCCTCCTTTTCAATTGTTTGGAATAGTTTGAGAAGAAATGGTACAGCTCCTCTTTGTTACCTCTGGTAGAATTCAGCTGTAAATCCATCTGGTCCTAGGCTTTTTTTTTGGTTGGTAGGTTATTTTTTTACTGCTTC
This sequence comes from Rhinopithecus roxellana, assembly GCF_007565055.1. NCBI lineage: Eukaryota > Metazoa > Chordata > Mammalia > Primates > Cercopithecidae > Rhinopithecus > Rhinopithecus roxellana. The sequence goes on from NC_044551.1 coordinate 49,530,233, forward strand.
AATTTCAGACCTTGTTATTGGGCTATTCAGGGATTCAACTTCTTCCTGGGTCAGTCTTGGGACTGAACCCTTGGGAGGGTGTATGTGTCCAGGAATGTATCCACTTTTTCTAGATTTTCTAGTTTATGTGCATAAAGGTGTTTATAGTATTCTCATATGGTTGTTTGTATTTCTGTGGTGTCATTGATGATACACCCTTTATCATTTTTTATTGTGTCTATTTGATTCTTCTGTTTTTTTCTTCTCTATTAATGTAGCTAGCAGTCTATCTATTTTATTAATTTTTTTTAAAACCACCTCCTGGATTCATTGATTTTTTGAAGGGATTTTTGTGTCTCTATCTCCCTCAGTTCTGCTCTGATCTTGGTTATTTCTTGCCTTCTGCTAGCTTTAGGTTTTGCTTGTTCTTGGTTTCCTAGTTCTTTTAGTTGTGATGTTAGGCTGTTGATTTCAGATCGTTCTAGCTTTTTAATGTGGGTATTTAGTGCTGTACATTTCCCTCATAACACCACTTTAGCTGTGTCCCAGATATTCTGGTACATTGTCTCTTTGTTCCCATTGGTTTTGAAGAACTTCTTGATTTCTGCCTTAATTTCATTGTTTATTCAGGATTAATTCAGGAGCAGGTTGTTCAATTTCCATGTAGCTTTGTGGTTTTGAGTAAGTTTCTTAATCTTGTGTTCTAATTTGATTGTGCTGTGGTCTGAGAAACTGTTTTTTATTATTTTAGCTCTTTTGCATTTGCTGAAGAGTGTTTTGCTTCCAATTATGTGATTGATTTTAGAGTAAGTGTCTTGTGGCACTGAGAAGAATGTATATTCTGTTGTTCTTGGGTGGAGAGCTCTGTAGATATTTATCAGGTCCACTTGATCCAGAGCTGAGTTCAAATCCTGAATATCCTTCTCAATTTTCCGTCTTGATGATCTGTGTAATATTGACAATTAGGTATTAAAATCTTCCACTACTATTGTGTCAGAGTTTAAGTCTCTTTGTGGGTCTCTAAGAACTTGTTTTATGAATCTGAGTTCTCCTGTATTGAGTGCATATAAATTTCGGATAGTTAGCTCTTCCTGTTGAATTGAACCCTTTACCCTTAGGTAATGCTCTTCTTTGTCTTTTTTGATGTTTGCTGGTTTAAAGTCTATTTCATCAGAAACTAGGATTGTAACCCCTGCTTTTTTCTGATTTCCATTTGCTTGGTACATTTTCCTCCATCCCTTTATTTTGAGCCTATGTGTGTCCTTTCACGTGAGATGAGTATCTTGAATTCAGCACACTGATGGCTATTGTCTTTTTATCCAGCTTGCCATTCTGTGTCTTTTAATCGGGGCATTTAGCCCATTTACATTTAAGGTTAATATTGTTATGTGTGAATTTGATCCTATTATCATGATGTTAGCTGGTTATTTTGCAGACTTGTTGATGTGGCTCCTTCATAGTGTCATTGGTCTTTGTACTTCAGTGTGTTTTTGTAGTGACTGGTGACAGTTTTTCCTTTCCATATTTAGTGCTTCCCTCAGGAGCTCTTGCAAAGCAGACCCGGTGGTCAAGAATTCTGTCAGCATTTGCTTGTCTAAAAAGGATTTTATTTCTCTTTTGCTTAGTTTGGTTGGAATTCCAGGTTGGAAATTCTTTTATTTAAGAATGGTGTATATTATCCCCCAATCTCTTCTGGCTTGTGGGGTTTCTACTGATAGGTCTGCTGTTAGACTGATGAGCTTTCTTTCGTAGGTGACCTCGCCTTTGTCCCTGCCGCCCTTAACATTTTTCCTTCATTTTGACCTTGGAAAATCTGATGATGATGTGTCTTGGGGTTGATCTACTCATGGCATATCTTACTGGGGTTCTCTGGATTTCCTGAATTTGAATGTTGGCCTGTCTTGTTAGGTTGAGAAGTTCTCCTGGAACATATCCTGAAATATGTTTTCCAACTTGGTTCTTTTCTCTCCATCTCTTTTAAGTTCCTCAATCAGTCATAGGTTCCATCTTTTTACATAATCTCATAGTTCTCGGAGGTTTTGTTCATTCCTTTTTATTCTTTTTTTGCTAATCTTCTCTGCCTGTCTTGTTTCAACAAGGTGGTCTTCAAGCTTTGAAATTCTTTCCTCCACTTGGTCTATTTGGCTATTGATACTTGTGGTTGCATTGTGAAGTTCTCGTGTTGTGTTTTTTAGGTCTATCATGTCATTTATGTTCCTCTTGAAACTGGTAATTCTGATTAACACTTCCTGTAATGTTTTATCATAGTTTTTAGCTTCTTTGCACTGGGTTAGATCATGCTTCTTTAGTTCAATGAAGTTCACTTTTACCCATGTTCTGAAGCCTACTTCTGTCAGCTCATCCATCTCATCTGCTGCTCAGTTCTGTGCCCTTGCAGGAGAGCTGTTGTGACCATTTGGAAGAGAAGATGCACTCTGGCTTTTTGAGTTTTCCACGTTTTTTCAGTGATTCTTTCTCATCTTTGTGGCTTTATCTAGCTTCGATCTTTGAGGCTGCTGACCTTTGGATGGGGTTTTTGTAGGGTCTTTTTTGTTGATGCTGTTGTTGCTTTCTGTTTTTTTTTTTTTTTTTAGTAGTCAGACCCCTCTCCCATAGGGCTATGTAATTTGCTTAGGATCCACTCCAGACTCAATTCATCTGGGTCCCTCCCCAACTGGAGGTATCACCAGTGGAGGCTGCTGAACAGCAAAGATGGCTCCCTGCTCTTTCCTCTGGGAGTTCTTTCCCAGAGAAGCTGATGCCAATGGAACATTTCTGTATACGGTTTCTGGTGACCCCCGCATATGGTGTCTGGTGATCCCTCTTGAGGGAGAGTCTCACCCAGTCAGGAGGCACAGGATCAGAGACCCGTTTAACAAAGCACTCTGACTGCGCCTTGGTGGAGGGAGTGTGCTGTGCTGGGGGATATCCCAGTAGTCTGGACGCCCAGATTCCTCAAAGCCAGCAGGGGGAAAGACTAAGTCGGCTGATCTGTGGAGAACATGGCTGCCCCTCCCCGCAGGGACTCCATCCCAGTGAAATCAGAGTTCTGTTCACAAACCCCTGGCTGGAGTTGCAGAAATTCCTGCAGGGAGGCCCCACCTAGTGAGGAGGGATGGGTCAGGGTCCAGGCTAAAGAGGCAGTCTGGCTATTATCTGCCACAGCCACTGTGCTGCGCTCTGGGGAATTCCTCCTGCGTCCAAGTCTCCCCTGCACCAGCAGACTGGAGCTGCAGTGGTGGCAGCCGCCCCTCCCCCGAGGAACTTGGTAGTCTTAGGCAGTCTCCAGCTGAGTGGCTGCTAAGAGTCTACACAGCTCTATGCTTGGGATCCAAGGCCCTGGTGGCATGGGCTCTCGGATAAACAGGTTGCAGAGATCCGTGGGAAATGCGTGATTTCCTGGGCAAGGTAGCGCTGGGGTAGGAGCTCCTCTTGCCACGTGCGGCTCCCAGGTGGGCCATTGCTCCACCTCAATTTTCTTCTCTCTCCATAGGTTGCGCTAACTGCCTAGTGAGTCCCAGTCCCAGTGAGATAAGTTGCTGGTGTAGATTCACTCGCCATTTTTGTTCTCAGTGGGAGACTCTGACTGTAGCTGTTTCTAGCCAGCCATTTTGGCCCCTCCTGGGTTCCTAGTTTTGAATGAACTTGTTAGAGTTAGAAATCATAGTAAGCTAAGTAGTTTACATAAATGTGACTGCAGATAAAATTTTAATTTCAGATTTTCGATGCTAGCAGCATTCTCACAGTGACCAAGAATAATAATATTTGCTAATGGAGTCATATTACTCAGGTTCAATATAAATTATATTTACAGAGTAGACTTTGGTACAAGAAAACACAACCTCTTACTGAGCTTGTAATGTATGCTAGACGCTGTGCTGAGCGCGTTCCTGTGTTCTGTTACTTAACCCTGTGGAGTAAGCACTACTGATACCCTTGCTTACACATGAAGAAATGGTGGCTCTGAGAAGCACACAGCTAGTAAGTGACAAAGCAAGGGGTCAAAGGTCAGTAGGACGTCAGAACTCTTGTTTTTAATCATAACTCAGTCTTGCCTCTCTAGTACTTGGGCAATAAATTTTTAGAAATGAAATATGTACAAATTAAATAATTTAATGCAAAAACTGAAATCATCTTGCAGTTACCTATTGTTACCCCTAGGTGACACTTTTGCATTTAAAAGGTAAACTACAAATGGCAAATGAGAATTAGATTACTTTGGAAGTAAAATATTTTTTAAAAATGTATATATATACATACAAATGTATATGCTCATGGCTGTGTGAATTTCGAGTAATGATAACAATTGCCCTCAGAAGGTACTTTCATCTTAACTTTCCTATATGTGTTAAAACACAATTGCACAAGTTTATGAAAAGTGTTTCTTATGGAACATCTGTATCAGAAAAGCTGGGGGTTTAAAATGCAGATTTCTGCTTGGGCTTTACCTCAAACTGAAAGAATAAAAATTTGTGGAGGGAAGGTCCAATAATTTGTATTTTTGAGCAAGGACCAAGTGATTCTTCTACATAATAAAATTTAAGAACCGTTGCTTAACTGCGTAATATCTAAATCTTCCTGCCCATTAGAGTCAGTTGGGGGACATTTAACAAAATACAATTACCTCATCCCTATTCAGAAAAATCTCACAATTTCTGACAGCCCAGGTCCCAGGTATTTTTGTTAAAAAATGCCCTGATTCCAATGTATAACCAGGATTGCACAGTGGAGAAGCAGGCACGGTGGTATTCAATCGTGACCATTTGCCTTCAGTTTGCTGGAATTGGAGCCACTGCTGACACAATTTTATCTGATTACACTGTCTACTACATTTGCTGCTTTCACTTAAAGCTATATCTATATGCATCCATACATACTATACCTTTTATGACACAGTCTTGTTTCATTACGTTATTCATGTCTATTGCAAAAAAAAATCCCATGCATAAATGGAAAGATGATAACAAAGGCTGTTTCCCACAATCTGGAAAAAAATACTTGCAATGTGATGTCCTTTCTTCTAGTCCTCATTTTTTCTATTTACTTTTACTTAAAAGATTTTGTGAAAATATTGGGATCATACCATGTAGACAACTTTATCTACTGCTGTATAACATCTTTTATGAAAATTTCTTCTGATCACTAAAAATTCTCTCGAAACAATTTGCACTGGCTGCCTACTCTTCCACTGAGTGGACACACCGTAATAAAAGCATTCATTCTTTTTCACATGGTAAGTCATTTCTTTATAATAGTTAAATGACCAATATTATAGTAAATAATAATTCAATAGCATTTTGTATTTTCTATCTGGTTTATAATGTTTAATTTAATTAGTGATGTGCTAGTTTCTTAAGAAATAGCTTTATGCCTTAGGAGAGAGGTCAAGGAAAAGCTGCAGCTAGGTCATTTACTTTTTATTTTTTGTTTTTATTTTTTGAGACAGAGTCTCACTCTGTTGCCCAGGCTGGAGCACAGCTGCACAATCTTGGCTCACTGCAACCTCCACCTCCCATGTTCAAGTTATTCTCTGCCTCAACCTCCCGAGTAGCTGAGATTACAGGCGCCCGCCACCACACCTGGCTAATTTTTTTTTTTTTTTTTTTTGTAGAGATGGGGTTTCACCATCTTGGCCAGTCTTGTCTTGAACTCCTGACCTCGTGATTCACCTGCCTCAGCCTCCCAAAGTGCTGGCATTACAGGCATGAGTCACCGTGCCCTGCCAGCTAGGTCATTTTAGATGTATCCCTGGCTCTGAGTTAGCACTCAATGCACATGTTCTGCTGGTGAAATGTCCAGGGTACCATCTATGTTACTAACTAGTATCATCTTACCAATAAGGGACAACTTTCTCACAACCTCTGATTGAGTTTCTTCTTCCGTGCCCTTTGTATATAATTTTCATTGAATAATAAGAAAAATAATAATGTAGTTGAGATAGAAAAATAGTTGACTACAAAATTTAACTACTGCTACAGAATGTTATCTGAATTCTAACCATAACAGTTTTATGTATTCAGCATTTTTTTTCTGTTTTTTTTTTTTTTTTTTTTTTTTTTTTTTTTTTTTTTTTGAGACAAGGTCTCACTCTGTCACCCAGACTGGATGCAGTGGTGCAATCTCGGCTCACCACAACCTCCGCCTCCCAGGCTCAGGCAATTCTCCTGCCTCAGTCTCCTTAGTAGCTGGGATTACAGGTGCACGCCACTACTGCCTGGCTAATTTTTGTATTTTTAGTAGAGATGGGATTTCACCATGTTGGTCAGGCTGGTCTTGAACTCCTGACCTCAAATGATCCACCTGCTTTGGCCTCCCAAAGTGCTGGGATTATGGGCGTGAGCCACTGCACCAGCCTATCAGATCTTTAAACACGTCCAATGATGATCTTTCTTTATCATATTATGGATACACATCTTTCCACACACATGTTGCAAATATTTCCCAGTCCATTATTTTTCTATTAACTTTGTTAATTTAAAAAGATTTTTGACCCGAAAGCTTTTCATTTTGACTCAGAAGATTCAATAATCTTTATATTTTCAGCTTGATCCCTTGTTGTCGTGAGATAAAAGATTGCTTCCTATCTCATGATAACATCTAGTTTCATCTATGATTCTTCTCCATTATATTATTAGGAAACGTTTCAAGCATAGAAAACATGAAGAAATTTTACAGTATAAATCTATATCCCCACCATCTAGATTCTACAGTAATATTATACCATACTGACTTTCAAAATACATCTGTACATCTTTCCATCCCTTTATCCATCACATCAATCACTTTTATACATTTTGAAGTGGGCCATAGACATCAATTATGTCTCTCAACTACTTCAGTGTGCATACCATATGTATTTCGTGTGTGTGTGTATGTGTGTGTGTGTATATATACACAATTATATATACATATACACACACAGAAAAAATATTTATCTTTCTTTTTGCATATGGTTTTAGTTACTTATGGCTGCTGAAATAAATTACCACAAACTGGGTGGTTTAAAATAACACAATTCTGGAGGCAGGAGGCATGAATCAGTTTCACTGGGCTGAATGTGTGGACAGGTGGGCAAGGCTGGTTCCTGCTGGAGGTTCAGGGGAGAAGTTGTTTCCACGCCTTTTCCAGCCCCTGGAGGCTGCGTGCTTCCTTAGCCTGTGATCCTTTCCTCACAACACTCCGGTCTCTTCCTTCCATTGTCACATCTCCATCTCTTCTGTAGTCAAATCTCCCTCTGCTTCCCTCTTATAAGAACACCTGTGGTTACATATAGGATATCCCTAGGTACTCCAAGATAATCTCCCCTTCTCAAACTCTTTAACTTAATCACCTTGTGAAGTCCCTTTTGCAATATACAGTAACATTCTCAGGCTCCAAAGATTAGAACCTGGGCATATTTAGAGATATTATTCATCTAGTCACACATACAAATACTTACCTCACTTTTTTTTTTTAACAGCACGCGGCAAAAAATCTAACTTAATATTCCCAAATAATTGTCCAAATTATTGAAAATATAAATATAAATTATTTAACATTTAAGAAGTTTCAAGTTTAAGATGTTACTTTTATCACATACTAAGTTCCATGCTTTTTCTCCGTGCACTGGACTCTTCCAAAGTCAACAATGACAAAATATTATAATGATTTGATTTATTGTATCTAATTCTGAATGTTTTGTTCAGCAAAATTTCTCTAAATCTGGATAAAAGAAGTAATAAAATGGAAGAATATAACTTGGTTGTTTTAGAAAAACGACTCCCGAATTCCCATACACGAATTTATTCTCTGCTAGAATATTTACATCAGAAAAGTATTTTATGAGAATGAGCTATTTGAATTTATATGTGGAGTATAAGAATTAACAATAAGAAAGAGACAGAGAAACAACACCCACTGAACTCTGACAAATATTAAATGATAAGCCACTAAGAAAAATGACAAATCACGATTAGAAAACAAGCCAGAAAAGGTAAAAAATATTTATGTCAAAGTCTTCGTGCCAATTTTAACAAGTGTCAGGCACTAAAATTTGAGAATTATCTTTGAGAGTTATCTTCCTTTCAGTAAAGACAACACTGTCAGTTAAACATTTTTTCTTGTCTGTCTTCTGGACAGCTTATGGAATTAATAATATTCAACTATTGTAATTGAAACAAACTTTCGGCATTGTAGTGTAGTTGTGAACTTTTGGTAAATGAACATATACTTTTGCCAAGGAAACACATTACTTGACACATTCTCCATGTTGAGCTTGTCAGGTCCATTTCTAGAGAGTGTGTTGCCAATTAACTGGTTACGTAAAGCACACTTTTTCATTTAAAAAGGAATAGTGCATTTGTTCCTATGGCCACACCCTAAATAAAGCAGTTTCCATTTAAAGATTTCTTTGTAACAGCTAGTCTAAACTATGTCACTATTTCTTAATGTGCTTGTAAATTAATTTGAATAAATTCTACACATCTGTCTTTATAAGTGGGCTTTATTTTTACAGCTGTTTTAGATTCACAGGAAAATTGAGCAGGAAGTACAGAGAGTTCTCATATACCCTTTGTCCTTTACCCCACCCCATACACAGCCTCTCAGAATATCAACACCCTGCACCAGAGTGGTACATTTGTCTTACTCTATGACTTACACTCTCACATCATTATCACTCAAAGCCTGTAGTTTACATGAGGGTTCCCTCTTGGTATTGCACGTGCTATGGGTTTTGACAAATGTATAATAACATGTATCCACCATTATAGTACCACACAGAAGAGCTTCACTGCCCTCAAAATCCTCTGCACCCTGTTTATTTATGCCTTCTTCCTCCTAACCTTTAGCAACCACTGATCTTTTTTCCCACCTCCACGGTTTTGGTTTTTCCAGAATGTCATATAGTTGGAATCACACAGTGTGTAGATTTTTCCGATTGGATTTTGTTCCCTCAGTAATACACATTTGAGGTTCCTCCATGTCTTTTCATGACTTGATAGCTCATTTCTTTTATAGTACTGATGTACATCCAGAACATTGGATAAATAAATAAATATTCATATTTACATGTATAAATGTGTGCAGTATATTTATTCATTCATCTATGGTTTTAGTCTGTTTTGTGTTGTCATAATGGAAAACTGCAGACTGGCCAATTTATAAATAAAGAGACATGTATTTCTTGTAGCTCTGGAGGCTGGGGTAGATGGACCACATCTGGTGGCAGCCTTCTTACTGAGTCATCCCAGGGCAGAAGGCAGAAGGCAGAAGGGCAGGAGAGCATGAGAGCAAGAACAAGCCCACTCTCACGATAACTAACCCACTCCATGGTTACAGCATTATGAAGGAGTCATAATTGCCTCTTATTGGGTTCCAACCCCCAATATTGTTGCATTTGGGATTAAGTTTTCAACATATGAACTCACCATTTAAACCATAGCACCTAAGGAAGAGAGCATTGGTCACTTCTGAGTTTTGGCAGTTATGAATACAATTGTTCAGTGTGTAGGTTTTTGTGTAGACGTGTTTTCAGCTGATTCGGGTAAATACCAAGGAGCACAATTGCTGAATTATATGGTAAGAGTATGCTTAGTTTTGTAAGAAACTGCCAAACTATATTCCAAAATGGCTGTGTCATTTTGCATTAACACGAGCAACAGATGATACTTTCTGTTGCTCCACATCCTCATCAGCATTCGGCATTTTCAGTGTTCTGGATTTTCACCCTTCTAATAAGTATGTAGTTATATCTCACTTAGTTTTAATTTAATTCCCTAATGTCATGTGATGTCGAGCATCTTTTAATATGCGTTTTTGGGCCATTCATGAATCTTTCTTTGATGAAGTATCTGTTCACAGCTTCTGCCCATTTTATAATTGGGCTGTTCATTTTCTTATTGTTGAGCTTTAAGAGTTCATTATATACTTTGGAAAACAGTCTTGTATCAGACATGTCTTTTGCAAATATTTTCTTTCAGTCTATGACTTGTCTTCTCGGTCTCTGGAGTGTATGTTTTTGTTTGTTTTGCTTGCTATGTCATAAATCTGACATTATTTAAATATCTCCTTCCATCATGACTGTTTATTTAATGTTGACCGTAATAATTTTTTATTCATGTTTACTTTTAGAGGCATTTGAAAGAATCTCCTGATAAGTTCAGATACTGCTTAATATAATGTTAATATAAAATTTTCAGTTTAAATTGTGTAGGTGACAAGGAGTCCAATGTAACAGTGACCCTCTGATGAATGTTGGGTGGTCACAAAAGGTTTCTGTATCAGCCGGTGACTCATTTTGGCACACCACAGCGAAATTCAAGTGGTTACCACAGCTAAATGACAAAGCACTGCATGCTGTGGACTTTCTGGGTTGCTTATGAATAGCTGAAACATGAAACATTAAATACACAAATGGTGAGAAAACACTATATTTCAAATAAAGAAACAAATGTATTTAATCACGTTTGCCAATGTCTGTTTTTCTTCTTGAAGTTTTATAACCTGGAGTTTGTGGAGCCTTGGTGGATGAATAAATACAGGATTAACGCTCCTCAAATGAGCTATTGTAAAGGACTATTGTATTTATCAATTGGTTGTGGATTGATACGTTTGTCTCATAGATACTTCTCTCTATTAATATGTATATATATGTTATAATATATGTCAGTGGAATGTTTTTCAGCTTTGCAAAGTGTTTTATTGGCTGTTTTCTATTGTCTATGTGTACTGGTAGAGAGTTGGTATTCATATTTTAATGGGAGGAAATAATCCCATGCAGTGGACACAAATTCACTTCCAAACCCCAGACAGTGGATGGGCTATGCTTATCAAAGCAGACAGTATGCATGTGGTAGTAATGAGAGAAATCTGAACATAGGACTGAAATATGTATGTAAACCACCAGTGTTAAACTTGATTTCAATATAACTGAAAGAACTCTTGTCTGACCTCCAGGGACCTGACGTGAGCCATCATGATATGAAGTCAAAATCTTTCACCCAAAATCCAGACCTAGCATCGCTTCAATTAGAAAGAAGTTGGGCAGGATGGATGATTCACTTCATAAGTATTTTCTGTAAATTTTCTTTGTACTATTCTCTAATGAATGCATTTATCAGAGTAAACATGCACTGGGAAAAGGAAGCTAACTGGACCTTTGGGTTGAATTGGTCACAGACTCCGAATCAACTCTGGTTCTTCAGACCTAGAATAATACAGCCAGTCGGGAAAAGTGCAGCCTTGTGAAGTGAACTGATAGATGTAGGTTAGATCTGCTGTCTCACAGTAAGCCCAGTAGAATACTGAGTCTATCTCCAAGTCTGCTTGAAACGTATTATATGTCCTTAATAGGTAGAATAATCCTGGCCTGAGTTCCTCACACTGTAGAGTGCCATGACAGTCTTGACAGGATATCTCCAAACCCTTGAATACGACAGAGTAACCAGTTACTAACTTGTTTAAGGAAAACTTATTTTAGGTTTTCCTTTACCGTCAAAACAAATATCAAATAATATATCACTTAACATCCTTCCAGTTCCTTTTCTGTGTTAAATTGTTTTTGTTGTTGATTCTTAAGAAACTTAAATGGCTCGTGCCTGTAATTCCAACACTTTGGGAGGCCGAGGCAGGCGGATCACCTGAGGTTGGGAGTTTGAGACCAGCCGGACCAACATGGAAAAACCTTTCTCTAGAAAAAATACAAAATTAGCTGGGCTTGGTGGCACATGCCTATAATCCTAGCTACTCGGGAGGCTGAGGCAGGAGAATCGCTTGAACTCAGGAGATGGAGGTTGTCGTGAGCCAAGATTGCTCCACTGCACTCCAGCCTGGGCAACAAGAGCAAAACACTGTCTCAAAACAAAAACAAAAACAAAACAAAACAAAGCAAAAAAACAAATAAAACTTAAATGGAACATATTTACATGATCTCACTTAATCCTAAAAAATACCAAGATTTTGGCATTATTATTTTCGTTTTATAACTTAAGAAACTGGGACTCAGAAAGATTAAGGATATTGTGAAATATTGCCAGAGAGTAACTGGTATATCCGGAGTTGGAAGCTTCAACTGTTTAATGACAAACGCAATTCTCTTGGTGCTCATAAAGTATTACCTCTTAAATCGAGAGCTCTGCCTTACGAGATTTTTTCTTTTTCTTTTTCTTTCTTTTTTTTTTTTGGTGAAGTAAGGAATGAGGTCATTTCCTAAGAGTAATGGAGATGATGTTAGACTAGTAGAGAGTGAAGATGAGTATTTGAAGTAGGAGAAGTGGAAACAGTCTTGTAACTCAAAGTGTGGTTATCAGTCAAGTAGCTTTGGCATCCCTTTGTAGTAGCTTGATAGAAATGCAGATTTCAGGTCCCCTCCCAGACCTTCTGAATCCAATCTGCAATTTTTTTTTTTTTTTTTGAGACCGAGTCTCGCTGTATTGCCCAGACTGGAGTGCGGTGGCGCAATCTCGACTCACTGCAAGCTCCGCCTCCCGGGTTCACGCCATTCTCATGCCTCAGCCTCCAGACTAGCTGGGACTACAGGCGCCCGACACCTTGCCAGGCTAATTTTTTGTACTTTTTTTGCTACAGACGGGGTTTCACTCTGTTAGTCAGGATGGTGTCGATCTCCTGACTTCGAGATCCGCCCGACTCGGCCTCCCAAAGTGCTGGGATTACCAATCAGCATTTTTAAATATCCACAAGTGATTTGTATGGTCATTAACGTTTTAGAACTTTTCCCAGTTCCTTTTTCCAGGGCATGTTTACTCTGATAAATGGATGCATTAGAGAATAGCACAAAGAAAATTTACAGAAAGTACTTATGAAGTCTGGGCCAAGCAGACCTACTGTCAGGCAGCAATGAAGGGCCAGTTTAGGTGGAGACTATACATTTATAAGCATCAATATTAATTATATCCATGACAAAGCCCAAATCCCACAAAAATGTTAGATCCTTGCTTTCTGAGCCTCCTTTGCATTTGTATCAAGAGCGTATGATCCAGAACTGGCCGCTGAAACCCTAGGGTACATGCCCTGTAGGAATTTTGGAAGAGATTTTCACCTCATTCAATCAGATGAATAGGAGCGAACTCCTGTCTTTTTGTCTGAATATTGTCATATCTACTTGTGATACATTGAACAGTAGCAGTCACTTTGCAATCTTGAAGGCATGAGCCCAAAGATCAAGCCAAGATAGCAATTGATTAACTAACCCTAGAAGCACTATTTCTTTGGATTTCTTGCTATAAGAGATAGTAAACATTATTATTCAAAGCATTTTCACTTGTATTTTTCATTGCTTGCAGGTCAGAGTATCCTAAGTTAAAAAAAATTGTGGGTTTTCTCCTAAAATCCTCACAACATTAGATTACAATAAAATGAGGCACATTATAGAATTACTGGCTGAAACTTAGTAGGGTGAATGTGTCTAAATAAAAACATTTGAAGGTTTAGGCAAATGTTTCCCTATAGATTTGCACCATGGGGTTGACACTTGGCAAGGATGGGATGTGACAATAGCCAGGATGGTGTTAATAGAATAATCAAACACAGAAGGTCAGCATTTAATGAGATTAAAATGCTGTTACATTGGGATTGAGAGTTAGAAGAGGAAGTCGAGTCAGAAAGAGGATATTAGAATATAAGATTTCAGAGGTGAAGCAAGTAATGTTGCTGCCCTGGATGAGGGTGGATGATATAGAATACATGCAAATATGATTGGAGCTTAGGAAGTCAAAGAAGCATAAAACTAGCTTGTTGGATGATACAATCACATGGACATTGGGGAGACTTGGAATGATGATGTTCTTGAGGTAGAAGCAGGACTTGATGGATATGTACATGCTCGGGACATTGGAGAACAACGAAATTGAGAAAGGTCTCATAGAGGAGGGCACTTTTGGCTTGCACTGTGTAGAATGGGAATTCTCTATGCAGTAGAGAGAAATGCAGTCGTAAGCATGCTTGGCAGAGGGAACTGTATATGCAAAGCTCATAGACAGGAAAAACTGTTTGAGGAATGGTGGGTAGTTCTTTGCTGCTAGAGCAGAGAAGGAAATAAGGTTTGGGCCAACTTGTGAAGTTTGGATATATTCTGGTCAATACTTATTGCTGATGATAGTTACCTAACCTGAGGGAATGTAAAAGTTTTTATTCTTTTTTTTTTTTTTTTTTTTTTTTTTTTTTGAGATGGAGTCTCGCTCTGTCGCCTGGGCTGGAGTGCAGTGGCCGGATCTCAGCTCACTGCAAGCTCCACCTCCCAGGTTTACGCCATTCTCCTGCCTCAGCCTCCCAAGTAGCTGGGACTACAGGCGCCCGCCACCTCGCCCGGCTAGTTTTTTTCTATTTTTTAGTAGAGACGGGGTTTCACCGTGTTAGCCAGGATGGTCTTGATCTCCTGACCTCGTGATCCGCCCACCTCGGCCTCCCAAAGTGGCTGTTATTCTTTTTTATAAAAAATGCTCCACATGACAGATGTCCCCCCACCCTGCCTTTCTTTTTCTTTCCTTCCTTCCTTCCTTCCTTCCTTCCTTCCTTCCTTCCTTCCTTCCTTCCTTCCTTCCTTCCTTCCCTCCCTCCCCTGCCTTCCCTTCCTCCCTCCCTCCTTCCTTCCCTCTCTTCCTTCCTTCCTTCCTTCCTTCATATTTTTTTTCTTTTTATTGAGATGGAGTATTGCTTTGTCACCCAGGTTGGAGTGCAGTGGTGCAATCTCATCTCACTGCCAACCTCTGCTGCCTGGGTTCAAGTGATTCTCATGCCACAGCTTCCCTAGTAGCTGGGATTACAGGTTCCTGCTACCATGCCTGGCTAATTTTTTTTGTATTTTTAGTAGAGACGGGGTTTCACCATGTTGGTGAGGCTGTTCTCCAACTCCTGACCTCAGGTGATCCACCCGCCTCAGCCTCCCAAAGTGCTGGGATTAAGTGTGAGCCACCGTGAGTGGCCGGCCTTCCTTCCTTCCTTCCTTCCTTCCTTCCTTCCTTCCTTCCTTCCTTCCTTCCTTCCTTCCTCCCTCCCTCCCTCCCTCCCTCCCTGCTTTTCTCTTTCTTTCCCTCCCTCCCTCCCTCCATTCCTTCCTTCCTTCCTTCCTTCCTTCCTTCCTTCCTTCCTTCCTTCCTTCCTTCCTTCCTTCCTTCCTTCCTCCTATTCATTACGTGGGGAAGTCGGGAGAAAAGTAGACCTGACCTAATTACAGTTGTATTTTATTTGTTTCAGTGAATCCTTTTGGGAATAGGTAGATGTAGTTTATCTCTGAATGAAGGAGAGGAGAGGATGAAATGAATACATATCTTCCAGAATAATATTTTTTTGGCATATCAATCAGTTTTTGTTACAATAGTATATAACCCCAATATCATGGCTTATGAGTAACAACAGTGGTTTCTTGCTGTGGTTATCTGCAGCTCTCCTGGATTCTACAGGGCTCTGATGGACTTCTTTGGTTCCACTGGGCTCTGCTAGGTTTCATTAGGACCGTTTTAGTTCTGTTGGATACTACTTAGCTCTCCCAGGCCTGGGTGGGCTCTACTAAGTTCTGCTGGGCTAGATTTAGCTCTGTATATCTTTTCATTCTGGTAGCCTGGCTGAAGGTGTCACTACTGTTGGGGATATATTTATAATCATGATGAAAGGTCAGAGCAAGGGGCCAGCAGCTAAGTCATTCTGTAGCATTGAAAGATTCTTCTGCTCAGTGTCGTGTTGTTTCTCTTTAACCAAACTCTAGCCAAGGGCTTCTGAGTCCTCTTCTCAACTAGACCTCAATCTGGCTTATAAACATTGTAGACTCTCAGCACAAATAATTTTGTCTACACTTTCCTATCTCCCCCACCAAATACGAGACTTGAACAAACACTAGCACAGTATTTGTTCTAACAGTTCACAGCTAAAGTCTGTCTAACCTAACTGCTCAAGGGTGCACCCCTAGGATGATTCCAGCCCCCACTTATAATACCGGCCTAAGAAAGCCCAAGCCTGCCTAAAGAATTTGTTGTTTGTTCCAGCCCAATCCTGGAGACAGGGAGAGAGTCCCCGAACCCTCTTTTAGAAAGCTTACAGTTACAAATTCTTTCTCTGTCCCTTCTAGGTATGAATCTCCTACCACCCAGAACTATCTTCTCCAGGACCTGAGGGCCATCTCTTTACAATGCAAACATTCAGAGAGGTAACTCTCACTCTACCTCCAAGACTCCACGTGGACAAGGACCAAACTTGAACTAAACAAACTTGCTTTAACTTGCGTCATTGCCTCCTGTCATAAAGATATATAAATCTATTTCTCCAGCCAGGCACGGTGGTTCATACCTGTAATCTCAGCACGTTGGGAGGCCGAGGTGGGTGGATCACGAGGTCAGGAGTTCAAGAATAGCCTGGCCAAAATTGTGAATCCCCGTCTCTACTAAAAATACAAAAATTAGCTGGACATGGTGGTAGGTGCCTGTAATCCCAGCTACTTGGGAGGCTGAGGCAGAGAACTGCTTGAACCCTGGAGGCGGAGGTTGCAGTGAGCCGAGATTGTACCACTGTACTCCAGCCTGGGTGACAGAGCGAGACTTCATCTCAAAAAAAAAAAAAAAAAAAAAAGAAAAAAAAATTTGTTTCTCCTCCAGATAAATGCCAATTAACAAACTTAGGTGAACCAGTCATCTTAACCAACTCTTCTTCCTGCTTTTCCTAAATTTTCACTTCTCTAACTCTGCTTCAGCCCTTGCTATACCACTCCCTACTCCCTCATTCTTCCTTTAAAACTCCCACTCACTTCTGCAGAAATCAAAGTTGAGTTCTGTGCTTGCTGGACCACGTTCCCTGTTGTACTAGTTTAGTGCTGAATAAAATCTACTCTTACCACTTTAATTGGTGTCTGTCTTTATCTCTGACAGTGGCAAATGTTATGTCAGCTCATATTCCAAATCATGTCAAATGATCAAGCCCCAAATCAATGGAGGCAAGGAAACATCATAAGATGGGAACAAGCAAACAGATAAAGCAATGATAGCACACATGGCTATTTAATGAAAATGAGCTAGGGCTCATTTCTTTAACAAGAAAGCAAGATACCAGAAAGATACCTATTACAGGAAGTCAGTGTTTTTGATACAGCAAATACAAATAGAAAAACTCACAGCAATGTTGCTGTCTTAATAAGAGATAGATCAACATAAAATTTCCTCAAGGGAACTAAACCCATAAATGAATTTAATGTATAAACTTTAATATCTGAAATATGTAATTGATATTTATCCTTAACTGATGAGCAGTGTTCCAGTGTTCTTTAAATGGGAGCCAATTAGTTGTACTGACTTTTTAATATTAAATATTTGTATTTGATAGTTAAAAATAGAAAAAGCCATAAAAATCTCTGGCAAATCGGGAGTCCAAAATGTATCTAAAATGCCCTATCTGCTGTTGCAATCATTTCCCCAGATTTTTATTTTATTTAACAACAGCAACAACAACAAAAAACTGTGATTGTCACTTGATATTGCATCAGATCTTTTACAATCACAGTTTTTAGGCCATGCTAGAAAACATAACACCAGTTATTTAGCACAGTGTTGTATTTAGGGAAATTGTTAAGCCACTTAAATTTCAGACTCTCCACTCTAGTAGAGAGTACAAAACGTAGTGTTTGAGTGATGTTCACAGCCTGGTGTCAGGAAACAGTCTCAGAAAATTAAAGTCCAGGCTTATTGTGTTCTGGATATTGTGTTTTGTGATATTTGACTTGAAGGAAAACAACTACCATGTAGTGGCAAATTTGATATGACTGAAGGTAATATATTTTCACTTTAAATTCAGTGTGCTTTACATCTTCATCAATTAATCAGGGGAGAACAATAGAACAATAAGTGGATAATTGTATTAATGATGGATAGTTAATAAGAGTTAGTCTGGTGAAAGAATCTCAATGAATAACTTTGTTTAGTACATCATATCATTACCTATTAAGTGGAAAGTTTACTTGTGTTTTGTGGATGGAGTAATAGAAGGGAAAGGAAGATAAAGTAAAATAAATAACTAATATGCTTGCTCTCCATGAATTTGTTGTGTAGCAAAAAGTTCTAGGAATTGATATTAAACATTTACGTGTTTGATGTTGATGATGACATTGCCTGTTTTCACAATATAATAGTGAGTGGAGAACAGGGAAAGGAAGAGGAGTAAGCCTGCCCTTTAGAGAGGAGAATTAGATTTAAGAATTATTTGAACAAATTGGAGACTTGCTTCAATTTGAACACTACCAAAATAACATCTAAAGAGAAGCAAATTTAGAAAAATTAATGGCACTTGTAGTACATCAGGAGATGCTGCTTTCTGTGAATATGGCTAAAATTTACATGGTTATGGCAAATCAGAGAGGAAACCAAATGATCTAAACAACTGGGCCAGATTTAAAATAAAACTGATGACAATAACAATCTTAACAGAATCATAGTTAACATCATAGTTAAAATCATAATTGGTCTCAGAATGGTAATTTTTCATGATGGTCCATGTCATCTTATCAGAAAGTAACTGACTTTAATGGGAATGACAGAGAGGAGAGTTTCTTTAGATGACTAACTAAAAGGGGCATGGATTTAAAACAGAAGGTAGAACAAGATTATCCTGAGATCTCTTTTGCAAAGAAGAGAGATTTATGCTGTTTTGCCTCACTGAGATTCTGCAGTTTAGGGATGAAGCCTGCCTTATTCCTCCTGTTGTATGGAGTCTATAAATTCTGATAAAGAATCCTGAAGCTGGAATTTGGGAAATGACATGAGACTGCCCATGCTGTCCATTGTGACGGTCCTACCAAGTTTCCTGGACTAGGGAAAGTGTCTTGATGCCAGTGGTGGTGATGTTTCCTCTTTTCACTTGTTCAAGGGAATCATAGTGTATGGTCAAGTCATTCAAGGAAAACTGTTAGTATAATAGATAAAATAGGGTTTATGTAGAGAATTCTTGACTGAGAGATCCTGCTTCCTAGTGAAACCCTTCCACCCTGGGCATGCTCGAGTTTCAAATCTAGGGGATGCTCTTACTGCCACAAGGATTTTCCCAGGATCAACCCTGTTCCTGGTACAGTCCCCGGATGTTGTCTTCTGAAACCTAAAATAACTCGCCCTGTGAGGGCACAGAGGAGCCTCAATGAACACAAGAAGGTCTCCAAGGGCTCTCTTGGGACGAGTATTATTACAGTTTCGGCAACATTATGGTTTTCTTGGTTAGTTTCTTTGTTTGTTTGTTTTTTTCCGAGACCGAGTCTCACCCTGTCACCCAGGCTGGAGTGTAGTGGCGTGATCTCGGCTCACTGCAACCTCTGCCTCCTGGGTTCAAGCAATGATCTCCTGCCTCAGCCTCTCGAGTAGCTGGGATTACAGGTGACTGCCACCACGCCCGACTAATTTTTATATTTTTAGTAGAGACGGGGTTTCACCTTCTTGGCCAGGCTGGTCTCAAGCTCCTGACCTCAAGTGATCTGCCCGCCTCGGCCTCCCAAAGTGCTGGGATTACAGGAGTGAGCCACTGCGCCCCGCCAACATTATGGTTTTAAAATGGTTGGACTAGATTATTTTTTCAGTCCTCCCAGCTTTAACCTTCTATGAGTACATAGAGTTTGTGGCCAGGTCTGGGAACACACCCATCCCATTTCTCTGGGAAAGTGCAGTACAAATCCAAACAGGCTCAATAAATGGACTTCTGGAACATAATCTATTAGAGTTGGGACTAACTAAATAGAAGTGAAACATATATAGGCTTTGGAAGACAATATATTGTGTCCATATTTGGCAGAGCCCCCAGTCACTTTGCTACTCCAACTGCTAAAATAAACATTGCATGCCACACTTCAGTGTGTCTGGTATATAACTAGGGCTGTGTTTTGAATTTTCTGTCTGCATTACCCCCTCTCCCTGACTAGTATTGCAGTAATAAGCCAAAATGTTTTAGGCAGGAAAAGAAAATCCTAATAACCAGTATACTATTTGAAAAGATAATGCATTTGAGAAGAATAATTCTTTTTTTTGAGATAAAAGGCTGGAGTGCAGTGGCCCAATCTTGGCTCACTGCAACCTCTGCCTCCTGGGTTCAAGCAATTCTTGTGCCTCAGCCTCCTGAGTAGCTGGAATTAGAGGCGCCCGCCACCATGCCCAGCTGATTTTTTGTATTTTAGTAGAGATGGGATTTCACCATGTTACTCAGACTGGTCTTGAACTCCTGAGCTCAGGCAATCTACCCACCTCGGCCTCCCAAAGTGCTAGGATTACAGGCGTGAGCCACTGCTCCTGGCTGGGAAGAATAATTCTTGGAAGCAAACTAGTAGAAAAATATTTCCTTTTCTAGATATAAAACTTTGGTTATTCTGGTTTCCACATAAAATACCTCACTTCATACATATAACTACATCCCTATTTCTTTCTTTTGAGTGTGTAGTTCAGTTAACAATTGGATCCTCCTGGTCTGGGAGTAAAGCATCACCTTCAACAAGATTTTTACTAATTCTCAGACCTTATTCTATTTTGATGTTGTTTGCATCTGTTTGCTGGTACTATTCGAAGTGGATAATTGGATTTTAGCAAAACCCTCCTTCTATATAACAAAATGTTTTAAATACTAATCATAAAATTAATAAACAAATATGACCAGTGGCCAGAAAAAGAAAAAAAAAATGAGAATTCTGAGTTACTGCACTTCACACAAGTACAAATTATGTCACTAAAAAAAGAAATGAAAAATAAAATAAAGATAACAGCATAGAAAGGAAGAATAATGGGCTAATACTTCTAAATTTTATTGGTGCATTTTCTAAAACAAAGGAAATGAAAACTTTTAACCACATATTGATCTGTCATGGTAATGAACAAGACTATGTTATTATTATTAGTGTCTGTTTCATCCTTAATTTCTGAAAATTCAAATGAATTACAATTAAGAAAGCTTATTCTTTGTGTATTCATATTTAATGGATAGCATAGTCACATTTGTTCATTAATACCTGTTCATAATTGATCAAAGAACAACTTTTAGTAAGCTTAATTAAAAAAAAGTTTAACACGCCCTTGAAGTGGCTCACACTTGTAATCCCTGCATTTTGGGAGGCCAAGGCGGGTGGATAATGAGGTCAGGAGTTCGAGGCCAGCCTGACCAACATGTTTAAACCCCATCTCTGCTGAAAATTCAAAAAATTAGCCAGGCATCGTGACATGCCTTGTAGTCCCAGCTACTCAGGAGGCTGACGCAAGAGAATCGCTTGAGCACGGGAGGTGGAGGTTGCAGTGAGCCAAGATCGCTCCACTGAGCTCTGGCCTGGGAGACAGAGTGAGACTTCCTCTCAAAGAACAAAAAAATAAAAAAAGTAACATGCGGCAACAGTTATATAAAAAGGATTTCTAAAACATTTTTAAACTTCACCTTTTACAATAATTTGAAATTTATAAAAAAATTATGAAGATGGTACAGTTTCTATATGCCCACACCCTGTTTCTCCCATTAATATTTTACATTAGAATGATACATTTGTTATAAGTTATGAACTAATATTTATACCTTATTGTTGACTAGAGGCCATA
Source organism: Rhinopithecus roxellana (assembly GCF_007565055.1). Lineage (NCBI taxonomy): Eukaryota > Metazoa > Chordata > Mammalia > Primates > Cercopithecidae > Rhinopithecus > Rhinopithecus roxellana. Next base: position 49,551,733 of record NC_044551.1, read on the forward strand.
CTCTTTTTAGATTTCCTTAGTTTTTTTTTTTTTTTTTTTTTTTCCTTTGAGACAGAGTCTCGCTCTGTCGCCCGGGCTGGAGTTCGGTGGCGCGATCTCCGCTCACTGCAAGATCTGCCTCCCAGGTTCACACCATTCTCCTGCCTCAGCCTCCCAAGTAGCTGGGACTACAGGGGCCCGCAGCCACCCCCGGCTAATTTTTTGTATTTTTAGTAGAGGCGGGATTTCACCGTGTTAGCCAGGATGATCTTGATCTCCTCAGCTCGTGATCCGCCCGCCTCGGCCTCCTGAAGTGCTGGGATTACAGGCGTGAGCCATCGCACTCAGTCAGATTTCCTTAATTTTTACCTAATGTTCTTCTTCTGTTAGTTAAAAGGTTAGTCAGAGATCTGCAACAACACCATTTCACAGTATATTCAGGAAACTGTAAAATTGTCATGTCTGTTTGGATTGATTCCGATGGCTGTCAAATGATATGTTTTGCTATGGTTTAGCATAGTTTAAAATCACCTCTGATATTACATATTCCTGCATTTGTACCATAGATTTGAAATGATCAACATCATAGTGACTGTAAAATTAAAGAAACAGAAATTGAGTTCTTAGTCTTGAATGAATGCATGACAAAGTCTAAATGTGTTAGGGGACTGATGGTTTAAGATGCTTTCTCCAAATTGATTTCCATGTAAAACACAATGTTTATTAACGGAGAAGTGCTAAAAACGTACCAATTTGTAGCTTACTTATACATTACTAGATTTCAATGGAAATCAAGGCAGTTGTTTAGATTTAGAACTTAGACCAACAACCAAAAAAGTTGTTTTCAGGGAGGAGCATTTTATCACTGATGTGGAAAATTGCCAGCTAAAGCAGACAGACATTGAGTTGATTTCATTGTCTTTATGCTTCTAAATTTTTATTTGTAATAGTTTTTGGGGTACAGGTGCTGTTTGGTTACATGGATAAGTTATTTAGTGGTGATTTCTCAGATTTTAGTGGACCCATCACCTGAGCAGTGTACACTATACCCAATATGTAGTATTTTATACTTCACCTCTCTCCCAACTTCCCCCACTAGTCCCCAAAGTCCATTATATCATTCTTTGCCTCTGCATCCTCATAGCTTAGTTCCCACTTATAAGTAAGAATATGTGATATTTGTTGTTCCATTCCTGAGTTACTTAGAATAATGACCTCCAGCTCCATTATTGCTGCAAAACATATTACACAACATGAATATTACTCAGTCATAAAAAAGGAACAAAAGATATTATTTTGCAGGTCACAAGAAGGAGAGAAGGAGAGAAGAACTGCAGCCCTTTGGGGGACCCAGACCTGAGAGCTCTGCAAACCAGGGCTGTGACTCCCCCTTTGAGGCCTCGTGGTTCCTGGAGTCTCCAAGCTCCCGGGCACCACCATGTTCCCAGTGCCAGCAGTGGAGGCAACTTGCAGTGCACCTGGTCCAGCCACAGCCTCACAGTGAGCCAGCACCTGTACTAATAACAAAATATATTATTTTGTTCCTTTTTATGGCTGAATAGTATTCCATGGTGTATATATATACCATGTTTTCTTTCTTTTTCTTTCTTTCTTTCTTTCTTTTTTTTTTTTGTAGAGACGGAGTCTCACTCTGTCACCCGGGCTGGAGTGCTGGAGTGTGGTGGCATGATCTCGGCTCACTGCAACTTCCGCCCCCCGAGTGCAAGCAATTCTCTTGCTTCAGCCTCCTGAGTAGCTGGTACTACAGGCACAAACTGCCATGCTCGGCTAATTTCTTTTGTATTTTAGTAGAGATGGGGTTTCACCATGTTGCCCAGGCAGGTCTCGAACTCCTGAGCTTAGGCAATTTGCCTGCATTGACCTTCCAAAGTGCTAGGATTACAGGCGTGAGCCACTGTGCCCAGTCACCACATTTTCTTTATCCATTTGTTGGTTGATGGGCACTTAGATTGGTTTCGTATCTTCACAATTGTGAGTTGTGCTGCTATAAACATGCATGTGCATATGTCTTTTTCATATAATGGCTTATTTTCCTTTGGATAGATACTTTGCAGTGGGTTTGAGTAGTAATTCTACTTTTAGTTCTTTAAGGAATCTCCATACTGTTTCCACAATTGTACTAATTTACATTCCCATCAGTAGTGTAAAAGTGTTTCCATTTTAGCATATCCATGCCAATATCTTTTTTTTTTTTTTTTTTTTTGGTGATTCTTGCAATAAGGTGGTATCTCATTCTGGTTTTAATTTGCATTTCTTTGATAATTGCCTGGGATGTTGAGTATTTCTTTGTACATTTGTGGGATGTTTGTATAGCTTCCTACAGACAATCTCTCTCTCCTGGTTGACTGCACCCACTGCAGACCACTCTCACCACCCACTTCTCTATACTTAGTATTTCACTGGGTCAGTCTCCAGAGCTCCTTAGATGCAAATCTTAGCTTCCCTCAACTATTTTCACAAGAAATCTCTTTGCATCAACCTAAGCAAGCATTTTGAGAAGTTTTAAAAGATGTACAGATGATGTGGTATGTTACCAGCAAAGGGCACACAGTTTGGTCTCTTACTTTCTCTCTAACACACCCCTACCCCCATTCATTTTTTTCTCCTTCCTCCTCTTGTCACTGTATCCACTCTAAGGCCCCTACATCCTTTTTCTTCTCCACAGTCAAAACTATCAATACAGTTCTTTACAAATGTTTGTCTCTCCATACAAATGTTATGAGATCTTTGGTGGTGTTGCTTTACTGGCTGAAAGCCTCTGTGGCCAATGACACCTTTGCCCAAGTTTTGCTCGGGTCCACTGGCCCACTCATCCTGGCAGGCTGTGTGCTTGGCTCACACTACTGGCCTGGATCCTACGCTTCTGAAGAGACTGAAAAGGAGTGGTGAGAGGTGTGTGAATGAGCAAATATGGGGTCCAGGCACTGTGCACAGTCAGGTATGCTGCTGCAGCAGGGTGGGCAACTCCAGGTGCTGTCACAGGTGCTGGCTCATTGCAAGGCTGTGACTTGACCAGGTGCACTGCAAGCTGCTTCTACTGCTGACACAAGGGGACATGGTGGTGTTTGGGAGCTTGGAGACTCTAGGAACCACAGGGCCCCAAAGTGGGAGCCACAGTCCTGGTTCAGGTTGCTCACAGCTCTTCTCTCCTGTCTTCTCTCCTTGTGGCCTTCAAGGTGGCTAACAAGCAGAGTGTTTCAGCCCTGTTTGTGTTACCACTCTTTTAGCCTCACCATTTGGTAGGTCCTGAGTTATCCTGTGACCAGGAAGAATGAGGAATGCAGACAAGTGGAGGGAGAGCAAGATGAAGAGGAGTTTGAGTTTTATTGAGCAATAGAACAGCTTGGAGAAAACATGCAGTGGCAGCTCCTTTCCATAGCCAGGGTGTCCTGACTAGTGTTCAGCCCTCAGCAGAGAGGGAAGGTCCTCTCTGCAGCCAGTCATCCCTTCATCTCTTCAGCTCTCAGCAGAGAGGGGAGCTCTTCTTTGCTAGGCAGGTCATCCCAATGAGCATCCAGCTCTTATCAGAGAGGGTAGTTCCCCTCTGCAGCTGGACATCCCATCATCTCCCTGTTGTCTCTCCTTCCTCTCTGTCTTTTGCTCAAGGTTGGCTGAGTCCAGGGTTTTTATGGGCCTCAGAGGGGAGGAAGTGTGTGCTAATTGGTCTATGGGTGGCCATGAGCAGGACCAGGGAAAAGCATCACAAGTTCACCCTCTGGTTCATGGAACTGGAGGCCTGGTCCCCAGGTTTCTAGCCTCCCTGGCTTGAAGGTGGGGCTTCACAGGGGACTCACCCCCTTCCACCCAGGAGCCTGTCTGCCTCCTGCTGCTGTTTATGTCAACCAAGCTGTTCATGCCAAGGGGTGCCTGCAGGCCAGTGCCAGGCTGTCCTCAGCCTCCCTCAGCCTTCTCCCTATGCTTGTTGGTGCCCAAAGTCTGGAGGGGGCTGAAGCAGCAGGGGGCTGGCATGTCAGTGCTGCCCTGAGTGTGTGCACACCTAGCCAGGCTTTGACAATACCTGGGCTTGCCCTGACTTTGCTCTGAGATTGGAGTGAGTTCTGAGAGTGGGGAGAAGACAGGCAGTGGGAGGAGACATTTCTGAGCCTGTAGGGGGAGGGCACCTTCCCAGGACCCCAAGAGCACAGAGATCCCCAGGTCCAGAGCCACAGCAGAGGGCTGCAGCTATACCTGGGGAGCTCCTACCCACTAAGTTGGAAGGGGAAGGGCTCCTGCTTGTCCCCAGCTCCCAACAGCTCCATGAAGCATGCAACCCTGACTGTACTTCCTCACTGCCTGGGGCGGGGGCTCCAGGTCTTCGCTGAGCCCCTCTATGCCCATTCCTCTGTGCCCACCCAGCTGAGCTGCTCTCCTGCTGGCAGGTGGCTTGGCCTGGCCCCATTGTGGCTGCTCCAAGGGTAGCGGGTTCTGGGGGGCTCCCAAGGGTGGGCTCCTGACGACTTGCCACTGCCATCACAAAGAATCCTCACTGGGCCTGTGAAGAGATGGCATTTAATCTATTTTGTCACATAAATGATCAGGCCATATGTAATTATTTTAATAGAGTAATTTTTCCAATAGTATTCTGCCTTCTAGAATAAAGGATATTGGTAGTTGTTATTAGTCATTTGTGTTTTGTAGCTATAAAAACATCAAAATTAAGACGTGAAATGGCTCCTCCTTCCTAGAAAGATTCATTGTAAACCTAATTGTGTAGTTAGTCTCAGATGCTTAAAAACCATTGCACCTAAAGCTTTATCATTGATTAAATCCCTTAACTAACATTTTTGTGAATGCAAAGGAAAGGTAGGAATTCATTGAGAAGTTCTTTGCATGTTTACAAGCAATTATTAAGTGCCTGGCTGACTTTTAACGAGATTGTGATAATTTCATTTGTCTAACTTTCCTCCTAGTTATGATTTTGCAAACTTTAACCATTCCCTTACTCTTTTCTGCATTTCTTAGCATTAATTTTACTTAGTTGTGATTAAATGGTGAAAATACAACCAAGTATTTTGAATTTTTTTTTAGTGTTTGTAACATTTAATAAATATATTTTGATCCTGATCACATTAATTCAGTGGGTTCTAATTTTACATAAGTACTTTAAATGTCTTCCATACTTAAATTTTAGTTATTTCCTTCACATGACCCATTTCCTGGTTTTGCTCAATGTAGAAGAGGGTGTTTTCTATTTTTGTTTTGAATTTTACTGTTCCCCAGGGCTTTCTTAATTATGTTTTTCTTGGGTAAGCAACATCTTGTCTCTGGATTTTTAAGCCATGACTAAAGTATACCCAGATAGCATGTGATTTGTTAAATGATTTTTTTTTTTTTTTTTTTTGAGACAGAGTCTTGCTCTGTTGCCCAGGCTGGAGTGCAGTGGTGTGATCTCTGCTCACCACAACCTCTGCCTCCTGAGTTCAAGCAATTCTCCTGTCTCAGCTTCCTGAGTAATTGGGATTACAGGCCCGCACCACCATGCTATACTAAATTTTAGTATTTTTAGTAGAGACGGGGTTTTACCAAGTTGGCCAGGCTGGTCTTGAACTCCTGACCTCAAGTGACCCACCTGCCTCAGCCTGCCAAAGTATGGGATTATAGGTGTGAGCAACCATGCACAGCCTTAAATGAATTTTTTTAAATGAAAAACCGGGTTAACGAGTAACAAAAACACTTTATAGTACATCACCCCACAGCCTAGTATCTAGAGTTTTCTTAGTGAAACCTAATTCTAGAAATTATCTCTTTTCATATTTGTTATTTAATTTGTCATACTGCAAATCTCAAGGGTGGGCAGTAGTAGCCAGTGAAATGCCGTGCCCAAAGAAGAAGGTAAATAATGTTTCTGAATGCATTTGCTAGTTTTGTGCTTTACAGAAAATATTTTATTCTATTCTCTCAACTGTCATAATTAGTTCCAGTTTAGAGATGAGGATATTAGGGTTCAGAAATGTTCAAAAATTTGGTCAAGGTCAAATTAGTGAGTAGTAGTGCTCCTTTCACTTAGCATTTATTTTCTGATTTTTGCACAGCCCTTGAATTCAGAGACTATAATTTATTAGCCTATTAAGGTGTAAATTTTAAAGAAGAATAATGTGCCAAATATTGTTATCAAAAAGATTTTCATATGAGACCAGCTCTACAGAAACTTTTTTTGTTGTTTCTTTTTCTTATTCAATCTTATCTCAGTGATGACTGCAGTAACATGTTGTGTCTCTCCTCTTCTTACAACTTTACTTCGACATTGCTCCCATTCAGTAGTGGGAATTATGTTCTCTCCACTTGCATGTGCTTGTCAATAATGTTAATACTTCGTGATTTTTGAGGCTGAGTTACTTATAAAATGTGATTTTTAACCTTATTCTCTTGGGTCACTCACTCAATTCAGCAACCATACTGTTAGGTAGTCCAAGCAGCTTGCAGATAGGTCCATATGGGGAGAGTCAGGGTCCAGTCATGAACAGGAACCACTGAACTGCCAGTCAGTAGTGAGCCCCAACTCGCCAGCCATGTGAATGAGTCATCCTGGGTGCAATCCTGCAATACTGGTTGAACTGCCCGGCTGATGCTATGTGGAGCAGAGGTAAAACCTTCACAATGATCCTTGTGAAAATTGAAGATATATAAGTGAAATAAACTATTTATTGCTATTGTTTTATACCACAACATTTTATAGAGATTTGCTATTCGGCAATAAACAAGTGTCAAATATTCTTTTGGGTTAATGGAAAACTTACTTTTGAAAACTGTTTTCATTGCACTACATTTCTGAATGTTTCCTTCCCATTACATGAATTAAAAATAATCCAAGAAAAGTTGCCCAACTCCTAGGAGACTTGCACAAACCTGAAATAATTTTTATTTTGTAGTTTCATTCTTATGCTGCTCTATTATAAAATCTTGCTTGTCTGTTTTGACCAGAAACATCCAGGAAAAAGACGGTTACATTTGTTTACTCTGGAGTTGCTGCAGAAGTATGAATAGGCAAAGTAACCTTTGTACTATAGTTAATGTTTTTCAAGGAATCTATTTGAACATAAGACTGCTTCATTGCTACAAGTTATTCAATTTCTATTAATTCTATAATTGAATAGAGGTTTGATTTAACTTGTGGAATTTTGCTTCTAAGAAACCTGCTTCTTTTACTCAGAGCACATCTCCTTTCAGTTTATTTCTATGTGTCATATTAACAGACTTTTTAAACATTTATTTTAAACATTTTCGTTAAAAGAATGTATTTTTTTCTTCATTTTTCTTAGTCTTGACATGTTCCCGGTCATAAATATCAAGGTGATGGTTTCTAGTTATCCGGGCTTATGTAGCTATTTGACAATCTCATAAGATTATCAACTACATTGTCCACCTACATATTTTGTCATGGCATAAATAGACCATATCCTGCAATGGCATTAAATCATAGATGTGATATGATTCATATTAACTATTTGAAAGAAGCATGTGGACAGGAACTCAGGGAAATCACACAGGTGAGTTATTCTTTATTGACAAATAATACTGATAAGTAATTGACATTATTGCTTTCTGTATCTGGGAACACTAAACCCTAGTGTCTATTGTCACAACTGCCTTTATCTTGGCTTCCCCAACCCAATTCCTGGAAAACAGAGCTTGAAACAGGGGCTTGTGTGTGGGTGACTTATTTAGGAAGTGACCCTAGGTAACTGAGATGGGGACTGGAATACAGTAACATAGAAGGAAGGAAAGCCATGCGTAGTAGTCTGTTTTCAGGCTGCTGATAAAGACATACCCAAGACTGGGTAATTTATAAACAAAATTAAATTTAATGGATTCAACAGTTCCACATGGCTGGCGAGGCCTCACAGTCATGGTGGAAGGTGAAAGACATGTGTTACATAGCAGCAGACAAGAGAGAATGAGAGCCAAGCGAAAGGGATTTCCATTCATAAAACCATCAGATCTCATGAGACTTACTCACTACCACAAGAACAGTATGGGGGAACCATCCCCAAGACTCAATTATCTCCCACCAGGTCCCTCCCACAACACACGGGAATTATGGGAGCTACCATTCAAGATGAGATTTGGGTGGGGACATAGCCAAACCATATCACCATGGTAAGAGTTATTTATCAAATTGGTCCCCACTATAGCTACAGGAGCTCAACTCCTCTGGGAGCTTCTCACAAGAAAGTGTCCTGAGATTAAAAGACAGGGCCCTTATCTCTTGACCCCTCCTCCACTGGCTGAGGGTAGCCTGTGATTTATTAACTCCCTGGGGTTTCCATGTCTTTTGCGTCTAAGCACGAAGTGGTCTTTGTAAGGCTCCTTTGTTGCTGCATCAGAGGAGTACTAGAAAAGGGAGAGGAGTATGTTACATGTGCAGTTGAGATAATTATTTTCCAGTAATGCCTATGCAAAGGCAGCTTTTATCATGGTAGCCGGGATCTAAGGTAGGCTGAGAAGATATACAGCAAAATACCAAAGACATTCAATGTAATTCTCATGAGAAAAAGCAAAATAAAGCAAGGAGAAAATTTGTTGACATGTTAGAGGTCCCTTTCAAAGCGACTTTTAAAGTTCAATGTACAAAGAATGGAAGTACTAGATCTTATTAGTAATAAGTCAGAGGATCTTGTAAGAGTAGGATCTGGCATATTAAATATCAAAGTTATTTGAGAATTTTAAAATTATACATATATAAAGAAAACATATGAAAACAAAGGGTTCCTAAAGCATTATTTCATTGTAACTGGAATATTAAAAAAAAACGTAGGCCGGGCGCGGTGGCTCATGCCTGTAATCCCAGCACTTTGGGAGGCTGAGGCGGGCAGATCACAAGGTCAGAAGATCCAGACCATCTTGGCTAACACGGTGAAACCGCGTCTCTACTAAAAACACAAGACATTAGCTGGGCATGGTGGTGGGCGCCTGTAGTCCCAGCTACTTGGGAGGCTGAGGCAGGAGAATGACGTTTACCCCGGGGGGGTGGAGCTTGCAGTGAGCCCAGAGTGCGCCACTGCACTCCAGCCCGGGTGACAGAGTGAGACTCTGTCTCAAAAATAGAGTAAAATATTTAAAAATGTTTATATGTATTATTGTTTGCATGAGAGGGAGAGAGAGACAGTGAGCTTGAGTGGGTGAGTAAAGATTGATGAGAAGACTGAAGTATATGAGTCATTAGACAGGTGAGAAGACCCAGTGTCAAGCAGAATTGTATCCAGCCACTATAAGGATTACTAGGAAAAACTGAGAAACTGTTACTTGTAACCAAGACTGGCTGCATAAGTTGCAGACTCCAGTGTCAAGTGAAATGTCAAGTGAAAATACGTGGTCCATTTTTTTAAAAAAGCAGGAAAAATTTGTGGTTATAGTACACAAAAAACTTCTGATTTGTTCCCACAGTCCTGCTCTCAAATTGATTTTTTAAATTTGCTTTAAGATTACTCTAAATAAGAAAAATTTAAAATGTCAATCATTAGCTTACATTTTACCTTTTATCCTTGTGTTGCACAATGCCAATTCTAAAGGCAAATAGCATGTTTAATTCATGTGATATCACCACCAGCACAATTTCTATTTCATGGCTTGTCCCTGGAGGGATGTGTCAAGCTGGCTATAGAAACAAATACGAGCTGAACCTGGGAAGATTGGAAGGAGGCACCTTAAGCATGGGGAGTATCACTGGGTAAGTGCAGACCTTCACCGGGACCTGGAGTCCTACCCAGTGGACCAGCCCCTGGACTGATTCACTTGACTTCAGCCAGGGGAGGGGTATGTGATTGGGGAGCGAGGCATCTACTCTTTTCATAGCCCACTGACCCAACCCATGGCAGACAGGTGACCTCCAGGGATCTTCAGACCTCTCCACCAGGATGCACTCAATATCTGAATCAGGTGTCCTATATTATTAGTTTATATTAAATTGGTGCAAAAGTAAGTGCGATTTTTGCCATTAAAAGTAATATTTTAAAGTCCTGAAGACTGGGTTGGCTGTTGTTTGATTTGGTCCACCTTTCTAACTTGCTGTGATACTTTGGATCTTTATTGTATGGGGTAGGTACTTATTTAGTTGTTTTCTCACAGACCTCTCTACACTTTTTAGGAACTAACTATCTTCCTGTTTTACATGGAAAAATTGATGGGCTTCAAAATTTGCTCTTATTCCAAATCTATCACAGTGCTAATTACAATACATGATTCTTCCAATTGTAAAGATCTACCCTAGTTGACAGGCAGTTTGGGCTATAATAGTATTTTTTTTTTTTCTTTTTTTCTGTTTTAGAAGAGGTATCCATGACAACCAGGGAGCTGGCTGAAGCTCTCATTTGCTCTAAGAAGTTGATGCCATGAATATGGCATTCAATTCTCAATGCTGTACTTAGAAGGACATGAATTCACTGACATCTGTCTAATAGGAATGGTAGATGATTTTGGAAGCAAGATCTATGAGGAACAGTTTAAATTCTTAGAAGACAAGGAGTTGTGGGAGTCATCTAGCTGATTTTAAGTATTTAAAGACCTGTCATATGGAAGAGGAATTTGATTAATCCTGAGAGTCCACAAAGACAGAACTAGTATTAATAGATAGATGTGAGATGAAGGCAAATTAGTTTAACAGAGAGAAACTGTGACCAGCCACAGTTGTGCAAAAGTGATTCATGACTTAGGACAATTTTCCTCATTGGAGATATTCTGGCTGGAGAATACTTTGTACCAAGGCCACTGCGCCGGATTGAATTTGTCCTGCTGTAGCGGAATTGGGAATGAATAACATGGAATAGCTCCTAGAGCATGAAGAACCATTTGCTGCTCTGGGAAGTATTATTTCCTGTTACAAAGTGTTGTGTTAAGGAGCACACAGTGTCTATATTAATTTTTTAGGGCTACTGTAACAAAGTGTCACAAACAGAGTGGCTTCAAATGACAGAAACTTATTGTTTCACAGTTCAGAGGTTGGAGGTCCAAAGTCAACTTGTTGGTGGGGCCATGCTCCCAAAACCTGTACAGAAGAATTCTTCCTTGTCTCTTGCCAGCTTCTGAAAATTGCCATCAACCTTTGTCATTCCTTGGCTTTCAGCTGTATCACTCCAGTCTCTACCTCTGTTGTTACATGCCATTCCTCTTGTCATAAGGACACTAGTCATGTTTGATTAGGGCCTCCCCTAATGATTTCATCTTGACTACATCTACAAAGACCCTATGTCCAAATAAGGTCACGTTTACAGGTACCAGAGTTAAGACTGCAACATATCTTTTTGGAGGACACAATTCAACCTGTAAGTGTTCTAGGGAGGGTGACATTCTGCAGTTTGATTCTTCACCTGGCTCTGTCTCTGCCGTACTTAATGATCTAAGGAAGACAACTTGCCTCTCGGAACTTCAGTTGCTGTTTCTGTAAGATGAGAGCAATGCCTTTCTTTGGCATTGGATCTATGTGAACATGCAAAGCATTAACAAATGGACATGAACTCTGAAAAACTCTCATATGTGGATGCCTTCATTGCAATTCACTCTATATATGTGCATCTCCAAATTATAACTATTCTTTTCTTTTGAGCAAATTAAAACAAGAAGTGCTTCATTTCTAACACATAGTACATTCTCAGTTACCACAGGCCAAAGGTCGGGACTGACAATAAGAACATGAAAAACAACACAGATGTATTTCATTTTGGAGGAGTCTGGGAAAATGAACTAACTTAGTCAACATGATTTGCTCAGTCCACATGAGGAAAAGAAAACACACACACGCAAACACACACAAAACATTACAATTTACTCAAAAATTTGTGATCTAATTTGTCACTGTGCAGTCACTTTGTTCCCACAACATCTTATTCAAAGGTTTCTGGTGACCTAAATCTGTCATTTTCTCCTAAGAGTACCTGTTTTCGATCTTGTCTTTGGGCTCCAGCTACTCTTCAGGCTCACTGTTGATTACTGTCAGTGATAATTTGGGGTGACAGGCAGCATGTTTCCAAATGAAGGGGATGAATGACTCAGCATTTGAGAAAAGACTAAAAAAAAATGGGCTTGAAACTATACAAACTGGGAGAATGTGTTCTCAAAGGCTTAAAGTAATGGATATAGATCAAGAGTGGCAAAAGAAATCTTGAAAATGAACAAAGAAGAACTCATAATTTCTGATTTTAAAGTGTATTTCAAAGCTAAAGCAATCAAGACAGTGTGGTACTGGCATAAAGACAGACATGGAGATCAATGAAATTGAATTGAGAGGCCAGAAAGAGACTCTTACATTAATAGCCAATTGATTTCCAACAAAGCTGCTAAGATAATATGAAGAGAGAAACAATGGTCTTTTTAACAAATGGTGCTGGGACGGTGGAGTACTCACAAGCAAAAGAGTGAAATTGGACATCTAGTTTTGAAATTGGACATAATTTTGTATATGAAATATACAAAAATTAAGTCAAAATGGATCACAGACCTAAATATTAAAAAGCTAACTCTATAAAACTGTTAGAAGAAAACATGGGATGAAACCTGTGTGACTTTGAGTTAGGAAATGGTTTTATTTGTTTATTTATTTATTCATTTATAATTATTATTAATATTTTTGATTGACCATAACTTATACATTTATGGGGTAGAATGTAATGGTTTGATATATGTACCCAATGTGGCATGATTAAATCCTATCAACTCAGCAACCTGTCATTTTTTTATGGTGAAACATTTGAAATTTACTTTCTCAAATATTTTGAAATATATAAACCATTATTATCGGTAATAGCCACCCTGATGTGCACTAGACCTTAAAATCTATTGCACTTGCCTATCCAAAACTTTGTACCCTTTGATCAAGAACTCCCCATTCCCTGTCTCTCTACCAGCCCATCCCCAAGCCTCTGGTAATCATTGTTCTACTCTCTAATTATATAAATTCAACTTTATTAGATTCCACATATAAAGGAGTCATGTGGCATTTGTCTTTCTGTGCCTGACTTATTTCCCTTAGCATAATGTCCTTCAGATTCATCTTTATTGTCACAAATGACAGGTTCCCCACCTCCTTTTTAAGGCTAAATAATATTCCATTGTATATATATAAGGAAATGGTTTCTTTGATAACATACCAGAAGAACATGTGACAAAAGAGAAAAGTAGATAAACTGGACTTTAAAATGTTTTGTGTTGCAAATGATATTAAGAAAACAAAAGGACAAGCTTCAGAATGAAAGACAATATTTGCAAATCATATATCTGATTAGAGACTTGTATCCAGAATATATAAAGAACTCTGACATTTAATAATATAAGACAAATAGCCTTATTTTAAAAGGAAAAATTTCCAATAGACCTTTATCCTAAGTAGATATAAAAATGGCATATAAGCACATGAAAAAAATGCTTAACTTCATTAGTCATTAGGGGAATGCAAATCAAAATTACAATCAAGTTCCACTTTATACTCACTAAAATGACTATAATAAAAAAGATGACAGTAGCAAGTGTTGACAAGTTTCTGGAGAAATTGAAACCCTTATATACATGGCTGGTGGGAGTGTGAAATGGTACAGGCATGGCCAGGCACGGTGGCTCACGCCTGTAATCTCAGCACTTTGGGTGGCTGAGGCAGGTGGATCATGAGGTCAAGAGATCGAGACCATCCTGGCCAACACAGTAAAACCCTCCTCTACTAAAAATACAAAAAATTAGCTGGGCATGGTGGTGTGCGCCTGTAATCCCAACTACTCAGGAGGCTGAGGCAGGAGAATCGCTTGAACCCGGGAGGTGGAGGTTGTAGTGAGCCGAGATCACACCACTGCACACCAGCCAGGAGACAGAGTGAGACTCCACTTCAGAAAAAAAAAAAAAAAAAAAAAAAAAAAAAGGCACAGGCGCTTTGGAAAATGGTTTAACAGTTTTTCAAGATGTTACACACAGAATTACAATTTGACTCAATAATTACACTCTTCTAAATATACCCAAGTGAATTGAAAACATATGTCCACACAAAAACTATGCGTGAATGTTCACAGCAACATTATTCATAATAACCCCAAACTGGAAATAACCCAAAAGGTCTTTCAAATGATGAATAGATAAGCAAAGTGTGGTATATCTATATAATGGAATGCTATTTGGCAATAAATAGGAATGAAGTGAAGCTGACTTTTGAACAACACAGGTTGAACTGCATGGGTCCACTTATACAAGGATTTTTTTCAATTAAATGCACATTGAAAAATACAGTATTTATGGGATGTGAAACTTGCATATATGGAGGGCTGATTTTCATATAATCAGGTTCTGCAGAGCTGACTGTCTGACGCAAGGAGCTCCTGAAACCAATCCCTGTGTATACGAACGGGTAACTGCATTGACACAGGTTACAGCCTGGATGAAACTTGAAAACATGATGCCAAATTAAATAAGCCAGTCTCATAAAACCATAAATTGTATGCTTCTACTTGTGTGAAAGCAGGTAAATCTATAGGTACAGAAGTGTCCCGACCTGCAGGACAGTCGAACGGGCCCTGGAAGGGGGAGTGGGAATGGAGGAGACAAGAAAACACAAGAAATGGAGACAAGACAAACAGCCTGATCAAGTCTCGTTTATTGAGTGTAGGGTCATGCCTTATATAGGCTGGCAGGGGAAGAGGTTGGGCCAGGGCGGTGATAGGGGCCGGATCTTCTCGAATTACAATCGCGCATGCGCCGTGGGTTTGTACTTTTCCCGGGCGCGGGATCGCACCTGCGCCCTGGGCTGCATATCTTCCTGGGCGGGAAAATGTTTGCGCGCGCGCGGGAAAGGTTGGCGCGCGCGGGAAAGGTTGGCGCGCGGGAACAGTTTTGGCGCGCGCGGGAGAAACTTTGGGCGCGCGCGGGAGAAACTTAGGCGCGCGCGGGAGAAACTTTGGGCGCGCGCGGGAAGGGTTTATAAATAAAGAACCCGGGAATGCGCCCTCTTGTCTCTGCTTTGCGGAGATCAAGCAACAGAGGTCGGCTAATTCCGGGCCTCATGGCTCCGGACACAGAAGGAAGATTAGTAGTTACCTAGGGCTGGTGGGAGAGAGGCATGAACAATGACTGCTAATGGGTATGGACCTTCTTTTTGGGTAAATGGAAACGTTCTAAAATTAGATCATGATGTTGGTTGCACAACTCTGTGAATATCCTGAAATCCACTTAATTTTACACTTTACATGGGTGAACTGTATGGTATATGAGTTATATCTCAGTGAACTTGTTAAAATACGTCATAGGAGAAAGTACCAGATGGACATGTCCTTTCAATAGAATAGTCAGGAAAGGAGAATGTGAAGAAGTAACATGTAAAGGGAGTTCCCAAAGATGTTCAGGAGTGGCCGGGCGCGGTGGCTCAAGCCTGTAATCCCAGCATTTTGGGAGGCCGAGACGGGCGGATCACGAGGTCAGGAGATCGAGACCATCCTGGCTAACATGTGAAACCCCGTCTCTACTAAAAAATACAAAAAACTAGCCGGGCGAGGTGGCGGGCGCCTGTAGTCCCAGCTACTCAGGAGGCTGAGGCAGGAGAATGATGTAAATCCGGGAGGCGGAGCTTGCAGTGAGCTGAGATCCGGCCACTGCACTCCAGCCCGGGCGACAGAGCAAGACTCCGTCTAAAAAAAAAAAAAAAAAAAAAAAAAAAAAAGATGTTTAGGAATTAGCCAGGTTTTCACCTGGAGGAGGAGGAGAAGAATCTAACAGAGACAACAATGTGGACAAAAGTAGGAAAGGTGTTTTGTACTAAACGCTTGTGGTAGGCAGAATGCTGTGAAGGCCCCCATTATCTGCACACTGACGTTCATGCGCTGAATGATCTCCCTCACTTGAGTGTGGGGGAGACCTGCAACTTGCTTCCAGCCAGTAGAATGTGGCACAGATGAAGAGATTTTCCAGGTGTGATTCAAGTCCCTTGAGTATGTCACAAATGATTTGAATCAGTTAATTTTGAGTCAGTCACAGTGAGATCATCCTATTATATCTCCTATTCAAGTGTATTTATCCTTTAATATCTAGTTCAGGTTTCTTCCAAGAATTCGCATCACCTAAAGCAGAAAGTGCCCCTTGTCTGTGCCATGTATAATGTTACATCTTCTTATTGGAGACTTGGTGTGTATGCCTGTGTGTTTTGTCTTTGCTGTGGTACATTCCAAGCTCATAGAGGCTCATCGCACATTGCACCTTTGCATCGCATTTGTATCTGGAATAGAGACTTCCAGAAATTAAAATACGATTTAAAGGTGATTTAAGAATCATATGTTAGGCTGGGCGCAGTGGCTCAAGCCTGTAATCCCAGCACTTTGGGAGGCTGAGACGGGCAGATCGCGAGGTCAGGAGATCGAGACCATCCTGGCTAACACGGTGAAACCCCGTTTCTACTAAAAAACACAAAAAAACTAGCTGGGGCAGGTGGCGGGCGCCTATAGTCCCAGCTACTTGGGAGGCTGAGGCAGGAGAATGGCGTAAACCCGGGAGGCGGAGCTTGCAGTGAGCTGAGATCCGGCCACTGCACTCCGGCCTGGGCGATAGAGCAAGACTCCATCTCAAAAAAAAAAAAAAAAAAAGAAAGAATCATATGTTATAGGTTTGGGAGAAAAATGATTTCACTATACTTGTAAACTTACATTGATTCACTTCTTCAGGATCAAATGGGGTAACAGATACAATCCTGTATTATAATTTGCTTCTACATTGTTACTTACTGGCACTCAGTAAATACTCATCATAGGAGTGAAAGAATTCCCTAGTAGTCATAGAAAGAACGGTCTATGTTTTTTTCCAAGTGTGGTAAATTCTCATATACTTGAGCAAGAAGCATGTTTGAATTGCTTTTCATTTGGAAGACTACACTGTAAAATAATTCATCAATCATGAACCTCCCACTGTAAATAATGAAACTACAAATTGTACCTATCTTAATGTAATACATATTTATTTTAAGAGCTCTCTCCAGTGCTCTCATAAGGCTTTATCAGTATTATGCTGACAAGGAAATTGCATAGCTCGTTACAAACACACTTAGGAAATTAGAATTGATTCTACCTCAAGGTCTTTGCAAACTCATTTTCCAAGAGCTACTATAATTTTGCTTCTTCAAATAAATTCAAGTAACTTTTTACCCATTTTCTCTTTTTGTTTTTTATCTCGTTCTTATTCCTTTTTCTTTTCTTTCAAATTTTGAGTTTTTTCATTTGTTACTTTTTAAAAATACATACAATTGTCCTCCTTTATCCAATGGGGGGATAAGTTGCAAGACCCCAGTGGATGTCTGAATCTGTGGATAGTACTGAGCCTCACTGCTGTCAGTCCAAATATGTTGCTGTTACTGTCTTCCATTCACAAATTTAATACCTTTTCCATGTTAATTAAGTACCCTATCACACTCTGTGACCATAACGTTGGCAGCAAAACTATCACACATGATTTTTCCTTCCTCACAATTTCGTGGATAGAAGATTTGTTCTTACCACAGATCTTAGCAACCTTAGCATATTATTTTTAATTTTCTTATTAAGTTGAAACTTTCACTTTTTCACTTAAATGGAAGCACTTTATGGCTTCTCTTTGGCATATCTGAATTGCCAGCATCACTACTCCTGGGCTTTGAGGCCACTGTGACACCAATACCAGGGCAGTCAATCTGATAACTGAGATGGCTGCTAAATGCTTCATGGGTAGACAGCATCTATACTGTGGATAAGCTGAACAAAGGAAATAATTCTTGTCCTGGGAGGAACAGAGTGACATGGCATGAGATTTCATCATGCTACTTAGAACAGTGTGCAAATTAAAACTCAGAAATGATTATTTCTGCAATTTTTTATTTAACATTTTTGGATCACCATGGACCTCAACTGAAATCACTGAAAGTGAAACTTTGGAAAAGGCAGGGATTACTTTATTAATTTTAAAGCTCAAAATTATGATATAGATCCATGTTTGTTAATATCCATAAAATAATATTAACTGAAACACAGAGATACAGATGAAAGAATATGACACCAAAATGATAATAATGTTTTTATGTGAAAGGTGTTTTTTATCATATCTATCATATCATAAAATATCACAGTTTTAATTGCCATGCTGTATTTCTTTGCATGCTTGTGCATGCTTTACTTAATCAGTTCCTACTGTAAAGACCATACTTCTGGTTTCAAAAGGAACTCGTATCTTCCACCAACAGATGCTTCCATGAAATGATTTTGCAAGAAATGTTGAGCACTTAAGGATGCCACAGGACCCACCAAAGTAACTGGTGCAGAATTCATACTACAATGCTCTAATAAATAACCACATCTCTTTTATTTTGAAGAGAATGCAAGATATCTTAATCCTGGGGGAAAGTGTGTAATTTGTTCTAGAATCTTTTGATTTGTCAAATCTATTTTCATGCATATCACTGTGATGTTTAATTTTATGTGTCAGCTGGATTGGGCTGAGGCATGCCAACATGTCTAGTAAAACATTATTTCTGCGTGCTTCTGTGAGAAGAAACTGTCCTCACAAATGTGGGCAGGCATTCTCCAATCTACTAAGAACCAGAGTAGAACGAAAAGGCAGAGGAAATGTAAATTCTCTGTCTCTCCATGAGTTGGGACATCCATCTTCTGTCCACAGACATTGGAGCTCTTGATTCTCAGGCCATAGGACACTGAATCATACCACTGGTTTTCCTGATTCTCCAGCTTGCAGACAGCAAATAATGGGACTTCTTGGCCTTTCTAATCACATGCACCAATTCCTATAATTATATATCTCTTTATTTACATATTTCTATGTGTCCTATTTGTTCTTCTTATCTGGAGAATCCTGACTAACACAGTCAACTATCCCTAGGTAGTTTCTGAGAATCAAGTTTAATGCTATTGAATGGTTTGAAAAGATAGTTTTTTATAGATACTTGTCTTTTTTTTTTTTTTTTTTTTTTTTTTTTTTTTTTTTTTTTTTTTTTTTTGCTTGAGTACATGTCACAATGATCAACTTGAAGGCTCAAAGCTCTTGGGAATACATAGGCCTATGGAATGTTTATTATTGATGGAGGGTTTTGATAATGCAGTATTCTGGAGTAGTTGAACTAAAGTCAACATGGACCTCCTTCGAGAGAGGCCAAAACTTAAGAAAGGGAGGAAAATAGAAAAGATATGGATTTTACTGTCACGTAAGAGTTGCTGAATTAAATTTTGATGTAAATAGCTCTTAAAAGTTGTAAGGATAAGTAAGAAGAATATTTTTGTTTTTTATTTCATCAGGGCTATAGAAATACATGAAACTATGTCTTTGTGTAAACTACAAAGCATAAAAACTCTAAAAACATTCAAAAAGGTTACTTTCATTGAAATAAAATCTACAGAAATTAATGTTTTAATTTGGACTTTGACAAATTAAAGGCAGCAGTGCCTCGCAGGCACATTAATTTTTTAGATCTTTCTTTTCTTGCATTAAAATAATCACACATAAAATGATTGTAGGATAATGAATAATGAACTACTTTGAAATAAAAGGAAAACTTTTATTTTTGATTTAATATTTCCTCAATTCTCTAATGCCAAGAATATTTACATTTTGAATAGAATCTTAAATTGTCATAAAAAAGCAATAAAACATGTTACTGCTCTTAAGAGTATGTGAAACAAGCTAGGAGCAGGGAAAAAATCAATGTTATTGATTTTTTCCAACTAATTATTACTGTGTTTATTTAAATTCAGATAAGGGTATTATAGAACATACCTCACAGAAAATAGTTCAATATTATTATTTTGCTTTTGTTTAAATTTTATGAACAATCATGACAAATTGGAAAATCCTGTCAGATGCCATTTAACGATGGTGATGAACATATTTTACATGTTTCAGTTTTGAATTATTTGTGTTTAGTACATAAAGATCTCACGTTGTTGCTGAGGCACAATTTTTTGTAATAGCAACTATTCCCTAATCAAAACTTTAGATATTTTGACACTAATCAGTCTTATAATTTAAGGCAAAAGTTATATTTAAAATGAACAAGATAATACAGACAACTATGGAAGTTTTCAATATCTAGAAATTTGACAGCATATGGAGAGGATGCTCAGATAATTATTATTTTTTATGTTCTTATGGATTTTTAAAATGGTGAGATAATCATTAGGTATAAAGTTATATTTCATCTCCCCCACAAACTAAATGTCCTTTTAGCTGAAGGGTTTGCTTTAGATAATGATGCCTCACAAACGTGATGTATTTGCATAAGATCTTAAGGTTCAGACAATTAAAGGGACCTGAACTATTCACTAGGCTTGCAAAATAATTTGTAAAACTATCAAAAATAGAAGAGGCAAATGAAAAATTATAAATAGACGGAATTTCCAAATTCATCACTAGGATCAATCAGCCTAAGTCACTCTTCCTGGATACCTTTAGGTCAAACAGGTATGAAATGGTGGGATTAGACTGAAAATGTTCTCTTTTAATCCTGAGAACACATACTTAAATCAGTTAAATAATTTAGTTATGACCATTACATCATTAGCTTCAGGGAATTGCTATTTTTTGTTCCAGTTCTATTCTAGTCTGAGTTACACAATTATTGTACTGTGTTGAAGCAATTTTAATTTCAACAAGCATATGTGAAAGTTTTGTTTTAGACTTAAATATAATCTTTATTTTGCATTGCATATGATAGTGGGTGGAGGGAAGCTGTGAAATAGTATATTAAGAAAACCTCATTTCAGTTTGTGATAAGAAGATGTGAACTGCAGCCAGAAGCCTGGACTTATAGCTTAAAGTCTGCCTCATTCTACTTGCGTGGCTACGGAAATCACTTACCCTCACATGTTTCTGTGACTTCATCTATCAGACGGAAAGAATATTATCTACCCACTCATAGATTACAAATTCTTATTCATATCTCTAGTAAATTAAACCAAGATTTAACTCAATACATGGATGGATGGATGTTGGTTTTCATCTTGCTAGTACACTATTTCTCCATAAACAAATGAACAACAAAACAACTCCATGATACATTTAAAGCAAGAAATAGAACATTTGATTCTGATTAAATGACTTTCCAACAGATTTGTCAGTTTCTCAGGTTTGGACCCACCCTGATCTTTTCACAAGGGCCTTGGCTTTCTGAGAAATACATATTGTGTACTGATATATATTTTAGTGAGGTGGTGGGAGACTTACTAATTATTTTCTGTTTTCTCATATATTTGTGCAGCTGGGAAGACAATAAATGGAAAGGTGAGTCAGAATGATAGGGCCTTAATCACTGTTAAATCTTATTTGGTGACATTAAGCAAGAACTTCTCTAGGCTGGTTTTATTACCCATTCTGAATCTCAACCTGGGATCCCCAAGCCTCTCTGACTTCTTTAGGACATAAAGGGAATCTGAACACTTTATTTCATTTTAAATAAAGCTTAATTGAGGTCAGTTACGCCTCCCTCCATTAGGACACATGGTCTGAAATAAAACGTTCTTTACTTTTTCTGACAGTAATAACAGCTTAATGTAGTCCATATTAAGTTGTAGACAACTTAATCCACAAATAGTCTCATGCTGAGTAGCTATTCCGATTGAAAGTCATTATGTGCATTAAATTATTTAGTTAATAGTTTGTTAATAATCACAAAGCAATCTTTTAAAGTGAAAGGCTTTAGGAGAAAAAAGGAAGTACTGTATTTCTGGTGGGATCAAAGATGAGAACCCTTGCACTAGGTCATTTCTAGAATGTTTCTAGCTCTAGGATTCTAAGCCAGGAATTAGTGAACTTTTTCTGTAAGGGTCAGATAGTAAGCATTTTAGATTCTGTGGGTCAAATTGGCTCTGCCACAACTGTTCAGTTTTGTCGTTGTAGTGTGAAGGCATCCACAGAGAATATGTACATGAATGGGTTTGTTTGTGTTCTAATAAAACTTTATTTACAAGAACAAGTAGTAGGCCACAATTGGCCAACAGACTACAGTTTATTGATCCCTGTTTTTGGTGATCCCTGAAACTCTGAGATTGTTTACTTATCAAGCAAAGGAATATAGAGACAGAAGGAAAGATGAACAGGAAGAAGTCTGTTTTGTGTCTGTTAAAAGCTTATGCATCCGCTTCCTATTCCAGGTACAAAGATAATAAAATGACTCAATATCAATCATATTTTAAGGTTTTTATAAAATATTTTAAATAATTGAGGTTCTCATGTTATTCTATTTGTCATAAAGTCAAGCCTAGATTCATACTGGCCATGGTTGAGGACACTGGTTGGGTAGAGAATGAGTCATGGCAGCTTTATTCCAAAGAGCATGTTGCAGGGCTCCAAGCTCAGCTCTCCTTTTGAGATTTCTAACTGAGGCCAGTAGAAAACTCAGTACTATTGACAGAATGTCACAGAAGATTGTTGTTGCTTTTTATGGCAGAAGCTCCTAGTTGTGACTAAATATGTAGGTTCTCTTTCTTCATGTTTACCTGAATTTCTCATTGCCACAGCAATCCCAGCCACCTGGATTACGTATTTATTTTCTGGTCTTTTGCAGCTAGTTATGGTTTTGTGTCTAAACTTTGGCCAATGGGATTTGAAGATAATTGTTATGTATAAGTTTAGAGAAGTGTTCTGGAAGAGGGGTGGGGTGCTCTTCTTTTCTCCTTCTTCCTATTGGTTGAAATGTAGACACGATGGCTGGAGCTCCAGCAGCTACACTGGACCATGAGAAGATCACATGTTGAGGATGACAGAGTTGCAAGGTGATAGGAACTAGCATCCCTGGTGATTAATGAAGCTCAAGCCTTCTTTTAAGTGAAATAAAAAACAGTGTCTAGTTTTAAAAAATCATTACTTTAGATTTTCTTGCTTAAGAACAGAATTCTAAAAGAAGCATCCACTTTCCCTAAAAAAAGTCAGTTCAGGCTTCACTTTAGAAATTAACATTCATCTAGCCCCTACATCTGTTCTGATTTGCATAGAACTGGAAGTTTTGGTTCAATTATAAGTAATTAGAATAGGTCAAGGGACTTTTCAGCAGTCAACCCTGTAACTGGGGATAGAGGCAGGATGAAGAAGAGACTGGTCTATTCAGCACGTGTCTCAGTGGCGTTAACATATTTCATGATGTCTACAGGGTTAGGTTGGATCGGAATAAAATATGTGAGGTAAGGCCTTTGTATTCTCCTTGTGCAGACATTTATACAGCCAGAGGGTCTTAAAAGAAGGTCAAGCTATGCCTTCCATGGATTCTGTGAGATTTCTTCTTCAGCTTGCTTGATATCTTAGTTTTTCCCAGTTTTAATAAATATCTTCTATGGTATGCAAATGTTGGTAATTTTTCCCTGAAGAAGCTCTTGATTTCCTGCTAGTCCAATAATTACACATAGTGGGGAGGCAATCAACAACATATGGGTCAACATCCTGCTCTCTATTTCTGTTGTTATCACAAATGGACTGCTCTTCTTTCATTAATTCAACAAATAGTTATTGAATGTTTACTATATGTTAGTGCCTGATGTGTAGCAATAAAATGGTAAACAACACAAAATAAATTTCATTGATTCATGTCTTTTACACTTTTTTGTGAAAAAAATGCTTTTTTCCTTCATTTTTGATTTGAACTCTTGACTCATGATGTTTTCTATCTTTCTTGCTGTTCTATAGTCCGTGGTTTTGGTATGTTATGGAAACAAAGAGGATTTTTCACTTTTAATGGGATTCCCATTAAAAATGTACCCCAAGTGCGTGGGCTTCTTTCTGCTATTTTGTTGCCCTCACAAGTTGCTATTAGTAAAATTGAAGCTTTTAATAAAACTGAAACTGAATATCAAGAGAAAATGCTCTACCTGACTTCCATTTTCAGTTAGTAAGTAATAGGGTATGCAGTCTAAATAATTCCATAAGATTGATTCTGATCAAATAATCACCTATGACAATTCATTCAATAATTAATGCATGCACCTGAATTAGAAAAGAAAATTGACACTTAAAAGATTCAAATTTAACACTAAATGTGAACTCACTGAGAGCCCAGATGGCCATCTTGTCATCACTGAGTCTTCAAAATAGCCACTATTAAAAGATCTACACTCCATAACTCACCATAATACAGTCAAAATGGTCCAGATTATGAAAAAGTATGGGGGTTATTGTTCTAATGTTGCAAAAAAGGTTTATAACCAGTGTCTGATTTGTCATATTCCTAATTTGAGAAAAGCCATTAAGGTTCCAGGTGGTACATGTCTAGTATCTGCAAGATCATTTTCATACCTGCAAATAAACTTCATTTATCTGCCGTCCTCCATGGCTTATCAGTATGTTATGTAATTGTATGCCTGCTCTCAGGATAGACTGGAGCCTTTCCATGCAGGAAGGTTGATGCCACAACAGTGGCAAATATATATATATATATATATATATATACACACACACAAACACACACACTAGAAAACGTGTTTCCTTCACGAAGCGTCCTTGGAGAGATTTCCAGTGATAGGAGAACTCATTTTACTGGACAAATTATTAAACAATTAAATAAAGTTTTACAAACAAATGACACTCTCATTGTCTTTGTCATCCTAGTCTTCTGTAAAGATTGAATGGACAAACGGAATTCTAAAACTAAAATTGGCTATATTAATGGAATTCAGTGGATTGCCGTCGCCAAAAGTTTTATCACTGAATTTAATGGTAATTAAATCTACCCCTACTGCAATGCACAAGCTGACACCTTTATAAAATAGTAACTGGAAGACCTATTCCCTTAATGATAAAACCTCATCTATTTCTTATATTTGTAATCGCTGATATGACTGAATATTGTGAGATTTTGATACATTACACCAATGCATATTTTCATTAGGTGAAGTTTTCTGTGACTCACTGATTCATGATCAGATTTTCCATCATCTAGAACCTGGAGACTGGGTCTTTTGGAAATGATACAAAAGAAAGACTGCCCTTGAACCTTGTTGAAAGGGATGATACTAAGTTTTTCTAATAATTCACACTCCAGCAAAACTTCAAGGCCTTGAGTCTTAGATCTATGTCTCTCAACTGAAGGGGGCCCCTCTCAATTTATGGAACTATATGCCAGTTGGTAAAGATAAAGCTGACCAGAAAGATCTTTCTCCAGCAGATGACATCTTAAATGTAAACAGCTTTCTCAAGAACTTCCTCTCTCTATCATAAGCCCCCTATTTCTTTTCTTCTCTTATTTCTTGCTCTTCCTTTTTATCTTTGCATGGAATCTAATAGGCTGGGCATGGTGGCTCATGCCTGTAATCCCAGCACTTTGGGAGGCCGAGGAGGGTGGATCACTTGAGGTCAGGAGTTCGAAACTAACCTAACCAACATGGCTAAACACATCTCTATTTAAAAAAATTCAAAAATTAGCCAGGTATGATGGCAGGCACCCATAATCCCAGCTACTCGGGAAGCTGAGGCAGGAGAATCGCTTCAACCAGGGAGGCAGAGGTTGCAGTGAGCTGAGATTGTACCACTGAACTCCAGCCTGGGCGACAAGAGTGAAATTCCATCTCAAATAAATAAATAAATAAACAATGTAACAGTCAATAATAGCTTTTGCAGAAAATTTAACTGAATTCTGGATTTACATGCTAAGCCAAAATCTTTGCATGACTTTAGAGATCCTTTCCTCCACATTGTAACTAAAATAATTAGAATCCCAAATGCAACCATCTGTTTAGATTGCACAGTTGATTTCTTCTATAGTTAAACTTCTGGACCCATTTATTTTAAACCTTTGTTTTAATCTAACCCCAATCATGTATTGGGCTGACCAGGTCTGTTTATATTGCAAGAAGGTTTTGTTTTACACACACACACACACACAGAGAGACATATGAACATAAATAAATATATCCACAAGAATACCTATGTACCTATGTCTTTTGCAACCTTTCAGTATGTAATAACTTAGCATCAGTCTCTTGGTTAAACTAGAAATTGCCAATGCCGCTATTCCAACTAATGGTTCTATAAAAGAAATCACCTAAGCTAGAGTCTTATGCGCACCCCCTGGCTACATCTTTATCTGTTGAGGATTTACCTCTCAGCCATATATTTGGACCACACCGTGTCTTTACAGATGGAGAAATAAGGCAAATGAAACCTAGACATTTTATTCATTTCTCTATTTTTGCTGAGTAAATAATTTTATTTTTTTCAACTTTTATTTTAGATTCGGGGGTATATGTGCAGGTCTGTTACATGGGTAAATAACATGCCATTGAGGTTTGGTGTACAAATGATTCCATCACCCAGGTAATGGGCACAGTATCTAGTAGTTTTTCAACCCATTCCTCCTTCCAATATCCCATATTAGTCCCTAATATCTACCGTTGTCATTTTTATGTCCTTGTTTACCCAATATTTAGCTACTCCTTATAAGTGAGAAATGTGGCATTTGGTGTTTTGTTCCTGCATTAATTTTCTTAGGATAATGGCCTGCAGCTGCATCCATGTTGTTGCAAAGGACATGGTCTTGCTCTTTTTTAGGTCTGTGTGGTATTCCATGGTGTATATGTACCACATTTTCTTTATCTGATCCACTGTTATTGGGCACCTAGGTTGATTCCATGTCTTTGCTATTGTGAATAGTGATGCAATGAACATACAAGTGCATGTGTCTTGTCTGCAGAATAATTATTTTCGATTAAGTACATATCCAGTAGTGGTATTGAAGAAACTATCAGCAAAGTAAACAAACAACTTACAGAATGGGAGAAAATATTCACAAACCATGCATCTGACAAACGTCTAATTTCCAGATCCTATAAACAAACAATTCAACAAACAAAAAACAAACAACCCCATTAAAACATGGGCAAAGGATATGAACAGGCACTTCTCAAAAGAAGACATCCATGTGGTCAACAAATATATTAAAAAATGCTCAACATCACTAATTATTAGAAACGTTAATAGTGCATTGTTACTCCATACCCAATCAGAAGATTAACACTGGTCTACCCCTCTAAATATATTATAGATTAAGCAAAAACCTACCAGTAGATGTATAGAGAGGCCAAGAAGAATCTGAACAGACAGGCCTTGATAGATTTTTCCACTCAGTCTATTACTGTTAACTTGTACATTTTTTTTTTGTTTGTTTAACCATATTTTTACATGACTGTTCCTACTTCAGTAAATGGAAGCATGAAATCAGATAGTTTCCCCTGTATCTTTCAGTCTTCATTCTGAAAGCTCCCATGTCATGTAAAACTGATGAAGTAAATTTGTTATCCTTTTCTCTTGTTAAGTCTACCTTTTGTTATAGGGGTGTTGGCCAAGGTCTTTAAGATGGGGAGGAAAGGAATCACCCCCTCTCCATCCCAATAGGACAATGCTGCAGCAGAGTACTCTGAATCTTTGTTGATTCAAAGTACTATCCAATTTACGAATTGTTCTTTGCTCAAATAATCTTTATTAAATTTATTTTGCCTAAAGATTTTTTTCAACAGTAGTATTCTACTATGAAGATCTTTTCAGTGGTTCCTCACCACCTGCAAGATGAAGTTCAAACTCATTGCCTGTGAATATCTCATCCTTCATTAATTGAACCTATTTACCTCTCCAACTTTATCACCCACTACTTCCTTGCCTGTCCTTTATAATCCTGAAGTTCTACACTGTTTTAAAGGCTACATACATCTAATAATGTTTTTCAAGTCTATATTTTGACCATGCTATTATTTTTCCTGGAATGCCCTTCTCACTTCACCCCTGCATAGGAAGTGCCTGGATATTTTACAAGGCAGCTCAGATACTATCTCTTTTATGATGACATCCCTAACACATTCTTCCTCTATGGGGCCCAGAATCTTGAGCACATTTCCATATCTGCATTTATAATAAATTACCTATTTATGTGTCTCTTTATTCAATATCTTTGACCAAACTTGTTTATTATTTGCTGATTTTGAGTGCTGAACTTTTCTGGTGTTTTCTCCTTTATGGCAGTAACCTTGTCTTGGGTCTGGAAGAAAGCAAAATCTCAACAACAAATGTTGAACTATAATGAGACTAACTTTTTCCTTCAACCTAACCCTTGTGTTCTTTAACCAAATTTGAGTGTTTTTCCCTCTTTCTTGTGATAAGACATTTTTTAAAAGAGTCTTCTATTGATTAAAAAAAAATAAATTATTTGTGACTTCTCTTCACTCTATACTTCAGATGCCCTCTTATGGCAAGAAAAATAAAAGAAGCATGGGTCTCACAGGGCTTGAGGTGTCCCAACCTACATGGAGCCAAAGAACAGATACTGGAAGTTGTATTAGGTACTATACAGATTAGGCACTATACGTTGTCAGTTCTTGTTTTAACTTCCATCTTAATAGGACAAAAGGAACACAGAATTATTTATCCTTATAGGGAAAGGCAGTTAAGCTTTAGAGATGTGACTGCATAATTTACAACAGAGAAGATGGATCCCAGAACAAACTGAAAGTTATTGTACAGTTTCCAAAACATAAAGACAGTGTAAGATCAAGTGAAAAGAGTGTGGGTTTAGAGTCAGATAGACCTGAATTTAAAGCTATTATTATTATATTTTATCAATGCATCCTAACATTCCTTCAACAAGTAATGATTGTGCATTTGATATGATTTGGCTCTGTGTCCCCACCTAAATCTCATCTTGAATTGTAATCCCCACGTGTCGAGGGAGATATCTGGTAGGAGGTAATTGGATCATGGGGACAGATTTCCCCCATCCTGTTCTTGTGATAGTGAGTTTTCACCACATCTGCTGGTTTAAAAGTGTGGCACTTCCCCCCTCATTCTCTCTCCTGCTGCCATGTAAGTCGTGCCTTGCTTCCCCTTCACCTTCCATCATGATTGTAAATTTCCTGAGGCCTTCCCAGCCATGTGGAACTGTGAGTAAATTAAACCTCTTTTTCTTTATAAATTACCAAGTATCAGGTAGTTCTTTATAGCAGTGTGAAAATCACGAGTAGATGATGTTTGAGGGGAGAATTGAATGGCAAGAAATATCCCACCTAGAACTGTTAGTGCATAGGCTCTGAGAAAAGAAAGATTTGAGTGGGTTAGAGGACTGAAAAATGAATCAGAGTGGCTGTGGAGCAGTGTGGGAGAGGAAAGTGATAGGCAGGAAGTCAGAAATGTAGAGGAGAGACAGAATGTATAGAAACTTGAAGCCTATGGAAAGAAATCTGAACTTTATTGTAAGAACAGTGATAGCTTTTGGAGCAGTTTTAGTAGATGACTAATACTTGACATTATAACAGATCATTCTGGTGGTCACATGAAAAATGGAATATAAATAATGAGAATGCTTAAATGTAAAATTGGGCGTTTTGGAAGTACTTTATTAGAGTAAGTTTTTGTTCACATTAGATCACCTAAAGGAAGACTCACTTATTAACAAAGCAGCAATTTCTCGTGTTAATTTACTTTAGAAACAAAATAAAGTAATGAAATAAAATGAAATAAAGTAATGAAGTAATGAAAGTTAATTTACTTTAAATACAAAATAAATAAAGTAATGAATAAGTAAAGTAATAAAGTCCCTTGTCTACAGAGCCCCTTGTCTAAAAATTAAAACGTGTTAAAAAGTTCAGGCCACTTTAGACTTATCATTTCTGGTTCAGGAGGGCCTACAACAAGGTAGCATTCAAAATCAAAGATGGCTCAAAATGCTTTGGCAAACTTGATTAATACAAGAAAAAAGGCAAAGGACATGTATCAGTGTTCCAAAAAAATGAAGATATTTTCTGTAATAAATAAGGTTGTTGCGGGAAGTCAGGGACCCTGAACGGAGAGACTGGCTGAAGCTGTGGCAGAAGAACGTAAATGATTTGTTTTATGCGACCACCAGAGCCGGCGCCAGAGGTAAAAGCAAGTAGGCAAGATAAAAAAGGAAACTTTATTACATAGCCAATGTATAGAAAGAGGAGGCAAGGTTCACTGGTCTCCCGCGGCGGAGGCCGAGGAAGTCGCTCCAGTGTTCTCGGGGGAGGTTCCTAGGTCCGCGTATGAGGAGGGGCCAAGGAAGTTCATGCCCCGCGCCTGCTGGGAGCGGCTTTTATGTCTCGGGCCTGGGAGTGGGAGGGCGTAGGTGGGATGCAGGTGGGTTGAGGGCCGTGTGGTGGGCCCGGCCAGGTAGGTTTTGGTTTCCTCGGTGGGACGTCATGCTGCGCCTGTGCAGTTGACCTGTACCTTTCCTGGGTGCGGGAAAGTTGGTGATGAAGAACCCGGAAGTACGCCATCTTAGTCACCTTCGCTCTTTGTTTCCCTCTCCCTCCATCCAGACAATAAATTGTGAAGATTTCATGAACATGTATTAGTTCCTCAAATTAATACTTTTATAATTTCTTATGCCTGTCTTTACTGCAATCTCTGAACATAAATTGTGAAGATTTCATGGACACTTATCACTTCCCCAATCAATACCCTTGTGATTTCCTATGCCTGTCTTTACTTTAATCTCTTAATCCCGTCATCGTCTTCGAAAGCTAAGGAGGATGAGTGTCACCTCAGGACCCTGTGATGTGTCAACTGCACAAATTGTAGAGCGTGTGTGCTTGAAC
Source organism: Rhinopithecus roxellana (assembly GCF_007565055.1). Classification (NCBI taxonomy): domain Eukaryota; kingdom Metazoa; phylum Chordata; class Mammalia; order Primates; family Cercopithecidae; genus Rhinopithecus; species Rhinopithecus roxellana. Next base: position 49,582,242 of record NC_044551.1, read on the forward strand.
AATATGAAATCTGGGCATCTTGAAAACAGATCAGGATAACAGCGATGTTCAGGGAACACCAGAGATAAGACTTCTGGCCGACGGTGAGCCGGATGGAACAAAGTCATATTTCTCCTCTTTCAAAAGCAAATAGGAGAAATATCGCTGAATTCTTTTTCTCAGCAAGGAACATCCCTGAGAAAGAGAATGCACCCTGAGGGTAGGCCTATGAACAGCCCCCTCAAGTCATGCCATCTTTTATGGTTGAAGCCCAAGGGTTGAAATAAGCCCCAGTCTCCTGTAGTGCTCCCAGGTTTATTAGGAGGAGGAAAATTCCCGCCTAATAAATTTTGGTCAGACAGGTTGTCTGCTCTCAAACTCTGTTTCCTGATAAGATGTTATCAATGACAATGCGTGCCTGAAACTTCATTAGCAATTTTAATTTTGCCCCATCCTGTGGTCCTGTGATCTCGCCCTGCCTCCATTTGTTTTGTGATATTTTATTACCTTGTGAAGTATGAGATCTCTGTGACCCACACCCTATTCGTGCACTCCCTCCCCTTTTGAAAATTGCTAATAAAACTTGCTGGTTTTACGGCTTGGGGAACATCACAGATTCTGCCGACATGTGATGTCTCCCCTGGACACTCAGCTTTGAATTTCTCTCTCTTATGCTCTTTCACTTTATTTCTCAAACCAGCTGAAACACTTAGGAAATAGAAAAGAACTCACATAACCATAGGGAGTGGGTTTTCCCGATATAAGGTAGAATTAAACATAATAGTAATAAAAATAAGAGAAATGGTTTTGATATATGTTTCCTTTTCAAAGGAAGAGGTTTATGATAGAAAACTGAGCAAATTATAAATTTCCCTGTTTAAGAAAGAGTTGTCTACCTTGTCCCATTTGACAAATGACCAGGTGGTATAAAGGAGAGATTCCCTAAAACACTGTCCACATTCACAAGGTAGAATAGGAGAGACTGAGGGGAAATGTAAAACTTACTGAATTTCAGGTTTTTTCAGGCTACATGTCATGCTTGAAAAATTTTTACCAGCTTAATCACACTGAACCTCAGTTGTATAAATTGGAAATAATACTACCTTCCTGAACATACTTACAGACCTCTCTGTGTACCAGATGAGGTAATGGTATTCTAAAATTCATGTAGCTTTAGAAAATGTAGTATATTATTACTATTGCACAGTTGATTGTCTTTTTGAAAGTAAAGATCCACAAAGACATGAAATTTGTTTTATGACATGTCAAAACATTTTAAAAGATAGCATAAAAAAGTACTGCCTGGAGAATAGGAGATAAAAATGATAACAGCTTACATAAATCAAGCATTTTCTTTATGCCAGGCACTAGGTTAAATAGTTCTCATGATTATATCATCATGTCCTCACAATACCGGCTATTATTGTCCTTCATTAGGAGGAAATTGCAGCTTAGAGAAGTTGTGCAACTTGCCTAGGGTAAAAGTAAGTGGTGGTAATACATGGTGGCTCTTGAATTTAAGCCAAGGTTAGTTTGACTCCAGAATTTGAGCCCTTCAACTAAACTGCCCCACTGCTTCTCCAATTTCAAACCTGCAATTTGATTAATTGTATGCAAATCATGGAATTGGCCATTGGTGTCACTTCGAAAAAGGGTTGTTAGCTCCATATAACAAAAAATTAAGCAATGTTATTGCCTATCACAACAGTGCCTCAAATCTGACTCAGATATGTATATAAGCACTTTCTTTTTGGGCGTAGGGGAGGCAAGGACATAGATTGAGCCTCATGGCTACATGTAGATTTTTGTCAAGGGCCTTGCTTTGGTCGGAAGTTGTTGGTCCTTCAGGCTTTTTATATTATTACAAATAATTCATTCAATAACTAAGTAAAAGCAAGCTTTGCCTTAAATGCAGCAGCAATGGCTATGTCACGAACCACAGATTATGACTAATCTAAAATCCAATTCTTTGTACTTAATGCCAGCAAAATAAATGAAAATAAAAGAGAAATTAAATTTGACTGTTTCCAGTTCAAGAACTTTTAAAAACACCCTCCTAGAAGCATCTGAGGAGATGACATTCTCTTTCCCCAGTGTGTGGCACTCTTCTTCCATGTAAGCCACCTGACCCACTACCCTTCTCCAAGTTCCTGCGTTACTTCTCAGTCTCACCTGATGACTCATCTTGGCTGGAGTCTTTTTTTTTTTTTTGAAATGTAATCTTGCCCTGTCACCCAGGCTGGAGTGCAATGGCACGATCTTGGCTCACTGCAACCTCCGCCTCCTGGGTTCAAGTGATTCTCTTGCCTCAGCCTCCTGAGTAGCTGGGATTACAGGCGCTGCCACCACTCCTGGCAAATTTTTTGTATCTTTTATAGAGATGGGGTTTAACCATGTTGGCTAGGCTGGTCTTGAGCTGCTGACCTCGTCATACACTCACCTTGGCCTCCCAAAGTGCTGGGATTACAGGTGTGAGCCACCACACCTGGCCTAGTCTTTTTGTTAAAGGTCAGTGGTGAAGTTTCTTTCTAAAATAGAAAATGTCCAGCACATTGTTTTATTAAAGAACTTTGAAGAGAATTTAGGTAACTGGACTTGTGAGGAAGTTTCGAATGATTAGTTTTTTCTTTTTTTGAGACAGAGTCTCGCTGTGTCACCCAGGCTGGTGTACAGTGGCATGATCTTGGCTCAGTGTAACCTCTGCCTCCTGGGTTCAAGTGATTCTCCTGTCTCAGTCTCCCGAGTAGCTGGGATTACAGGTGCACGCCACCATGCCTGCATAACTTTTTGTATTTTCAGCAGAGACAGCATTTCGCCATGTTGCCCAGGCTGGTCTTGAACTCCTGAGCTCACGCAATCTACCCGCTTTGGCCTCCCAAAATGCTGGGATTACAGGCATGAGCCACTGTGCCTGGCCTGAATGATCAGGTTTTAAACATGGAGAGAAAATAGGTAAAGGGGAGACACGATGGCCATGGATCAACTCTCTTGGCAGAAGTAGGACGGAAAACCCTTATACTAATTGACTACATGTAGGGTATGGTTGCTGGCGTGTGGCCCTTCCTTCTAACCAGCAGTCAACAAACCCGAACTTTTCTTTTCACCTTTCTTTGAACTAACTCTGTGAGTTAGAAAATGATAAACAATCTGAGTTTAGGTCTACTTTATCTTTAAAATCAAGAAGTTTGAGCAGATGATAGCTTAGCTTCTTTTTTCACAGAGGGAGAGAGAGAGAGAGAGAAAGAGATTCTTAAAGTACTTTAGAATATTGAATTATGGGCTGATTTTATATAAAACTATTTTCACTTTGCATATTGTTGAATATGTAAGTACCATATTCAACAGTATGAATTGGGTGAATACTGAATGCTCATAAGAAGTATGACTGAATCTCACATGAAGACAGACTTTCTGCTTTGAGGGTTTATACTACAAAAGTCCTTCCTAAGTAGGTTGCTACATACATGAATCGAATGCACATTCACAAATATCTTTTGTTCAAACTGGGTTCCCTAGGCTCTCTGAATATGCCTCATCCCTTTCCTTTTCTGTTTCTGTTTTCATTCACTTCACTCCTTTCTAACTCCCCTTTATACCTCCTTAGAACATTGCAAATGTGAGTCCTTGTTCACTCAACTTGCTTGAAGCAAGATGACTGAACATAAACTGTAGCCAGTTGGCTCTATTCTTTATTCTCATTCCATGTGATTCCTTTGCCCTGATTGAGAGCTGAAGGAGATGTGGGATGCTTCCATTTAAACAAAAAATGTGTTTTTGTTTTAGATTTTGCAGCCAGTGTGACTCGTGGTGGTCATAACAGAAAATATATGTCTGTAAGACTCAAAATAAGCAAGATAGTTTATGGCTGATATTTAACATTAATTACTTCCTTTTCTGTAGTAACAATGCTAGATTATTAAGATATTTATTTTATAAGTGAGAAAGCCCAGGCTCAATGAGTTAGATAAGTTGCCCTTGGTTGCACCGTAAGTGAATAGCTAAACCAGAACTATGGCCAAGAGGGTGCATACCACAGCCTTTGCTTCTTGAAGTTTGTTATCAAATTCCCTATAGATACCTTAGATTAGTGATCAGAAATAGAACACATGTAAGCCTCCAATGAACCCTCATACTTCCTAATCAAAACAAAACATTTTAGAAAGAAAACTTATAATTATCAGAAGAAAATTATTTGCATTATTTATTTGACTAATATCCCAACTTGGTTTCCCTACATAGTTGATGAAACTACTTCCTGAAGCATTTCATTGAATTTAGTGTTATGATTATGTAAATGAATCACTTTTCAGGTCTCACTAATATCAGTAGCAGAGTGAATTCACCATAATCATAAAAAATTCTGAAGCCAAATGGCATTCTAAGATAATTGAATGTAACCCTTTTTTAGACATTTATTGCTTTTACCTTTAATAATGATTTATCTATGCATAAAAACATATATGCTTTACGTATTTCAAGTAGTAAAAACTCAAATTAATGGGGGCAAAAACAGCAACAAAATAATGTCCTAGAAGACATTTTTTTTCCTTTTCTTGAGAAATTCCTAAATATAGTTCCGAGATAACTTCTTTACTATGGTTTCGGCCCAAATTACCAGTTACTAATTGTTCTTAACTTTCCTTTCTGTTTTGTATTATTTCCTTGTTTTGAACTCTAATTCCTCAAGGGATGAACTTAGATGTACATCATGAATGTTCAGCTATACCTGCATCAGTCCTTTGGACAACTATTTTAATGTAAAACAAATGGTACACAATAGTGACAGGAAGATGCAGATTACCATAATTAGTGCTGTATATTATCAAAGTATAAATTCATAAGAATCAAATGGGATTCCTACGAGACTGGAATGCAGTGGTGTAATCATGGCTTACTGCAGCCTTGAACTTGTGGACTCAGGCAATCCTCCTGTCTCAGCCTCCTGAACTGGTATTACAGGTTCACAATAGCATGCCTGGCTAATTTTTATTTTTATTTTTTGTAGAGATGAGGTATTGTTACGTTTCCCAGGCTGGTTTCAAACCCCTGGCCTCAAGCTATCCTCCCTGCCTGCCAAAGTGCTTGGATTACAGGAATTTAGTCCATTGTACCCAGCCAATAATGTATTAATATTGACTTTTAATACAAGATCAATAAGCTTGGATGAAAAGCTACTGATCCTCTTATGGAACACTTTGGTTTCAAAGATGAGAAAAACTGGTAATCTGTCAGTCTTCTGATTCCCACTACCATGTTCTTTTATTCTACCCTCCCTCTGCTCAGCACCTTCAACATACTCTAGGTCAACTGTTTATTTGATGTTATATGTCATTAACTGCCTATGTCTTGCCCAACCAAGATGATTGTGATGGCCATGTGAAAGAGTTGTACAGACATGGAAGAGTTGCACAGCTCTACTGCTTGTGTCTGACTACTGATGACAAAACTCTCTAAAATAAACAAAATGTTTACTCAAAAGCTATAAGAGTGCTAGAATTACATATTTGTTGTTATGTGTAATAGTAATGTGCCCAGAATTTATTCCTTCCAGTGGGTTCTTGGTCTCATTAACTTTAGGAATGAAGCCGCGGAACCTCGTGGTGAGTGTTACAGCTCTTAAAGATGGTGTGTCCGGAGTTGGTTCCTTCAGATCTTCAGATGTGTCCAGAGTTTATTCCTTCTGGTGGGTTTGTGGTCTCGCTGACTTCAGGATTGAAAGTGCAGACCTTCGCAGTGAGTGTTACAGCTCTTAAAGGTGGCACGTCCAAAGTTGTTTGTTCCTCCCTGTGGGTTCGTGGTCTCACTGACTTCAGGAATGAAGTTGCAGACCCTTGTGGTGAGGGTTACAGCTCATAAAGGTAGTGCAGACCTAAAGAGTGAGCAGCAGCAAGATTTATTGTGAAGAGCGAACGAACAAAACTTCCACAGCATGGAAGGGGATCTGAGCCGGTTGCCACTGCTGGCTGGGCTGGCCAGCTTTTATTCCCTTGTTTGTCCCTGTCCACCTCCTGCTAATTGGTCCATTTTACAGATCGCTGATTGGTCCATTTTACAGAGTGCTGATTGGTCCATTTAACAGAGTGCTGTTTGGTGCATTTGCAATCCTTTAGCTAGACCCAGAGAGCCGATTGGTGCGTTTATACAGAGTGCTGATTGGTGCATTTTTACAGAGTGCTGATTGGTGCATTTTTACAGAGTGCTGATTGGTGCATTTACAATCCTCTAGCTAGACAGAAAAGTTCTCCAAGTCCTCACTCGACCCAGGAAGTCCAGCTGGCTTCGCCTCTCAGTAACACGTTTTAAAAAAAGAAAAAAATTTTAGGTAGCCTCAAATACCACTCCACTGTGTTAGATGGACATTTTCTAGTTTATGTCTGCTCATCTCCTTAGACATTTAAACTTTAAAATTTAACAATGTTTTCCTATGACATGAAAATCCTGTTCAAAGCCAAATTTTACCCTTGCATTAGTTTATTACTATTAACCCCAGTTTGTTTAAATGAAACATTATAGATCATTCCATTTTATCTTAACCAATTTTACCATGAGGTGAAATCTCTACAAACCTTTTATAACCCTTTTACTAAAGGGCAGATTAGTATCTTAAGACCTCCTTGCTATGCTTTTATTTCAATGCTCAATTTATGAAAAAACCATATAGATACTATGGGAGAAGACAGTGTAGTGCTTCTACCATGCACTTCATTGCAAGGCAACCCAAAGTCAATTGGCTTATTTTGTAATCAGTTCATCCCTGGCTTTGAGCAGGATTTTCATGTCATTAGTGTAGGCTAATGACAGGTTTTTGCCTTTTGAGTCATCATTTTGGCAAAGTAATTTATGGAATCTGGAAATTGTCCTTCCTGATGCTTGGCTTTTTGGATGGTTCAGAGGGCCCCTGAAACATTCAGAAAAGAGATAAACACGATTATTTGACTTGTTTAGTCACATAAGATTGCCAAAATGATGTATAAGTTATATTTTGGTGAATAATACTAACACATGTTCAAAAATTGTATGGGATTTCTAAAATTCTAATGTCTAAGTATATACTATCAATCATAATTAAGGGTAAAGTTATTGTAAGCCACGGAGATAAACTTCTTTGTCAGTCATGCTTTTAACTGTAACTATCCTGGAAATGTTGCCATTTGCAGACAATTATTGTCTTGCTTTGTTCCTTCTCAAAGGATGGTTTAGAATCAATCTATATTAAGGACTTTAACAGGTGTTTTCAAATGCAGGTTTCTAATAGCTTTGAAGATTGTAACATTGGAATAGAAAAAGAATGTAGGGGACTCCTAAAAAACTGACATGTTCACAAATACCAAGCAAAACAAAAGTTAACTAAATGGACTGCACTCAGAAAGTTTAAGCAACCTTTTAAACTTTTGCTTGGAATATTGCTAATCCTTGTTTTGTTTTTCAGAGTGAAGGAAACTTATTTTAAACTATCTACCGCCTTCAATAATTAAGTAAGGTATACTACTGTGAACAGAATTTGGAGCATGTTCATTTTTCTCCACCTGGCTCCTCTACAATTCAGAGACTATCTGAATCAAGCTTCACATGCAGAGCCAATAAAGCCCCTTTGTTCAGAGAACTCACCTCATACACTGTACACACAGTCTCTGCACAGGGTTCCTAACCTGTGACCAGTAAAGAATGTCACTTTCGGACAGGCCTAGAAGCTCTGAGTTTATCTTGAGACCTCAAGAGGAGAGGATCACCCAACTCACAGAAGAAATCAAACTCCAAATGGCGCTGCATACTGAACCACACTTGGACATGCCATTCTTCCAAGGACCCTTAAGTTGACCCCAGGAGGAGCCCTAGCTGCTGTTCCTCATTCAATGCCCTTTCTCAGCAGGAAGTAGCCAGAAAAAGTCATTGCCCAATACCCCCTAACAGCAGTTAGTGTGACATCTCTACAATGGGGAATGTTGAAGGAGATATTAAGAAATTATTTTAGGCAGATAGAGAGGAAAAGGGGCCCTTGGGAAGTTTTCATTTTTAAAGTTGCTCCAGAAACCTTTCTTATAAAGCCCTGTCTCTTAGAGCCGGAGACAACCTTTGATATGCAAATGCAGGCTATTAGAAACTGGGTCCACCCAAACATGGCGATTCCCGCTGTCTTCTTGCCCTTGCCCCACACATTCCTGGCAACATGGCCTCCCCTACAAAGCCCCTGGTGTGTAGAACATCATGGCGCCCTGTATTTGCATATTAAAAGGCAAGGGTCAGAGGGCCAGCTTTTTCCGCTATGTGAATGACAAGCCTAGAAAACCAATCCCCTAAGCCCTATGCAAATCAGACACTGCCTCCTCCAGCCTCTGTATATATACCTGGCTCGTATCTGTGGCAGGTGGGGTTCCCTCTCTCCACTTTGGAGAATCCCCTCCCTCTGTCTCTGTACAGGGGAGCTATTCCTCCTCCTTTTCTTCTTGCCCCTTCTAGAATATTAAACTCTCCTCTCCTAAAAACCAAAAAAAAAAACAAAAAACAAAAAACAAAAAAAAACACACCAAAAAACAGTGTTTTCCTATGATAATTTCATTATATTTAATAATAATGCTCTAACACTGTTTCACACTTGAAAACTCTGTATAATGCATTTTGGACTCAAGAGACTCTTAAAACTAAAAATATATCGCATGAGTAAATAATAAAATACAAAACAAATCTATTAACGTACACTTCTCTACTTGATGTCATACTCATTAGCAACTAATAACTTTCCAATGAAGAAATGCACTTTTTAGTGGTATATGACGAACAGAGCCCATTTTAAAATGCCATTCAATATGTACTCAGTACCAAATCAAAAATGAAGGACTCCAATTTCAGGGCTGTCCATTTCCCATATTCTATTATGTTCTTGATTATTTTAAAAAGAACGGTTTGTTTTTCTCAGTCTAAAAATACTACATTTACTTTGAACTCTTACTGCTTAAGAAAAACAGACAAAAGAGACAACTGGGCTTTGTTTTCAAGAGTACTTTCCAGGTAAATGCACTACATGCCAATTTGTAAAAGGTAATTATCTTCTAAGCTGTTTCTCTCACACTTTTTAGTATACAAAGCAACTTTTCTGGGTAGCATCAGGAAAACATGAGACAGGTGTATGAAAAACAGTTGATCCCCATATGGTAGGATGCACACAAATAGAATCAGACAAAGGAACATGAGTGAAGGGGCACATTTTGTCCTGAGTACCCACTGCTTCCTGCTTTGTAAGCTTCTTGTCTAGGTCAGTTGAAGCTCTAGCTATCACAGACTTTTCCTTGGAGCATCCTGACCACGACAATTATCACAGGTAGTGCCTCCTTCCCCTAAGCCTGCCATTTGCTCACTCCTTCCCTCCTTTGCCCATCCTCTATACTCAGGTCTTCTTTATGTCTTTTCTCTCAGCTAACTTCCAGAATAAATTACACTGGGACGGACTTTTTCATAAGAAATCATTTGAGACTGACGAGAAAGGCCTTTGTTTTTTTTTTATTTTTTATTTTTTATTTTTATTTATTTTTTTTGAGACAGAGTCTCGCTCTGTCGCCCAGGCTGGAGTGCAGTGGCGGGATCTCAGCTCACTGCAAGCTCCACCTCCCGGGTTCCCGCTATTCTCCTGCCTCAGCCTCCCAAGTAGCTGGGACTACAGGCACCCGCCACCTCGCCCGGCTAGTTTTTTTGTATTTTTAGTAGAGACGGGGTTTCACCATGTTAGCCAGGATGGTCTCGATCTCCTGACCTCGTGATCCGCCCGTCTCGGCCTCCCAAAGTGCTGGGATTACAGGCTTGAGCCACCGCGCCCGGCCGAAAGGCCTTTGTTTATAAATATCATTTGATCGAGTGTCTTGGAGAGGCAATGCCTTAATGGTGGAATGCTAAGCTTCATCAGGAGGAAGTAAGAGAGAGATGACTTTTAAAACACAGGGTTTCCTGATTTCTCTGCTCAAATGATATAGGTAACTATCACATCAAGCTGATCAATTCCAATGATATGAATCTTCCAGGCAGTTTGCATTTTACTAATTCATTCAGCAAATATTTGCTGAATGGTAAGTGCCAGGCACTGTCCTAGATGTTGGGAGAAACAACAGTGAATAAGATAGACGTGATTCTTGTCTTTGTGGAATTTATAGTCTGACAAGATAGATATTAAACAAGTAAGATACATATGACGCATGCAATGAAATATGAAGTACAGGTTGCTATGGGAACATATGACATGGAGCGTTAACCTATCTGGACAGGCAAAGAATGTTGCTGGGATAAAGTAGGAGCCCCCAAACAAGGACTGACTAGGTAACTTAGCCACCCAACTGTGTCCCAAATGACCGCCATCTAACAGGCCAAAGGTATTCCCCTGGCTTTCTGCCTGGCTCTTCTGTCATCCCAGCCTAAATGATGGTTGGCACGAAAACTAGAGAAGCCACATTTTTTGCTAAAGACTGACATTTAGTTTTCATTTTTAATTATTTATCTGGTTGCTTTGGCTTGTGCTTTATTAAAGAATAGAGACTTATGGCATTATTTTTAAGTGTAGCCCTCTTCCGATCACAATTTTCATTAGTTTGATTGACATGAAGCTGAAGGTTTGGGAAATAAATGAGTACTTAAAATTATTAAAGATTAATATCAGTGACTGAGACAGAAAGAATGCTTCAAAGAAAAAGAGGAGATAGAATATTTACTCAAAACATAACTAAATATTCAGCAACCGAAATTCAGAAGAAAAAGGACTTGAAATGCCCTAGTAAGAATCATAATTCACTTTATGTTGGACCCTCCTCTTTAAAACACACGCGGCTGCCCCCCTGTAACTATCTCAATGGCTTTATGTATTTCTCAAGGTTAGAAGAGTGATTTAAAAATAGGAATATTTTAAACTCCATGCTGTTAGAAATTTTGTTTCAAAACAAAGCAATATTCCTTAAATGATACTTTCTGGATAGCCATGAGCTAGGTACTCTGCTGCTGTTTAGGGAAAACAACATGTGCATGACAGAAGGAGCTGTGTATCTGTGCTGCTTGGGCTCATTTTTATTGCTTTATTCACACTCCAAGTGTTTTCACTGCTCTAAAACCTTCCATATATGCTATTTTGTGACAAGGGTCCTTCAAAATATTATTTTAAAACAATAGCACACACAACTTTATAACCTATTTAATCTTAAGTATGTCATAAGATTCCCTACATCGGTTGAGTATGGTTTTCATTTGGCCACTCCAGCCAACACTCATCATCTCAGAGTCACATAGAAAACATGCATAATTTAAAAAATATTTATATTGAGAAGTGAAAGTAGTACTATTTACAAGACTTTTTTTTTGTTTTTTTTTTGAGACTGAGTCTCGCTCTGTTGCCCAGGCGGGAGTGCCGTGGCGCAATCTCGGCTCACTGCAAGCTCCGCCTCCCGGGTTCACGCCATTCTCCCGACTCAGCCTCCCTAGTAGCTGGGACTACAGGCGCCCGCCACTACTCCCAGCTAATTTTTTTGTATTTGTAGTAGAGATGGGGTTTCACTGTGTTAGCCAGGATGATCTCCATCTCCTAACCTCGTGATACACCCGTCTCGGCCTCCCAAAGTGCTGGGATTACAGGCTTGAGCCATCGCACCTGGCCTAAGACTTTTATATATTCTCAGAATTTATTTAATTAGTATTTTTAAAGTTAAATTAGGCAAACATTAATGTACTTAGTAAAAATAATAGAAATGTAAGAAGTATACAGATGACTCGATCTCAAAACCACTGGGAAACCAGAGAAGAGCACCTGAAACATCAAAAACCAAATAAACCAGGAAATGAAAAAGAAACTTTTACAGTAAGATGAACAGAAAACATCAAAGAGAAAAAATGATTGAAAGTGAGAAGAATAAAATGCTTTATGATTAACATTACTAAAATAAACTCAAAATGGATCAAGACTTAAACGTAAAACTTGAAACTATAAAATTCCTAAACGAAAACACAGGGGAAAATATTAATGAAATTGGAATGGGCAGTTGATTTCTTAGATGTGGCACTAAAAGCACAAGAAAAGCAAAAGTAGACAAATGATACTACATCAAATTTTAAAATATCTGCATAGCAAAGGGAACAACTGACAAGTGAAATGCAACCTGCAGAATGGGAAAAAATATGTCCATGCTTTATATCAGGTAAGGGGTGAACATCCCGTGTACATAAGGAAGTCCTACAATTCATTAAAATCCACCAAAATAACCCAATTTTTAAAAAGGCAGAGGGCTCAAATAGTTTTCTTAAGAATACATACAAATGGGTAACAAACATGTGAAAAAATGTTCAGTGTCACTGCTCATGAAGGAAATGCTAATCAAAACCACAATTAGGTATCACCTCACATAACCTCACACCATTTTCGGGTGGTCTCTAAAAGCAAAAACAAAAGAAAACAAAACAGCGACGACAACAACAAAATCCCAAACCACAGAAAATAACAAGGGTTGGTGATGATGTGGAGAAATTAGAACACGTGTACACTCTTGATGGCACTGTCAAATCGTATGTCTGCTGTGGAAAACAGTAAGCTTATTCCTCAAAACATTAAAAATCAAGCTACCATATGATCAGAAATCTCCCTTCTGGGTATATATCTAAAAGAAGAAAACAGGATCTTAAAGAGATACTTGCACAGCCATGTTTATCGCATTATTCACAATAGCCAAGATGTGGAAACAGCCCAAATGTACATTGACGAATGAGAAAATGTGGTATATACATATAGTGTAAAGTTTAGTTTTAAAAGAAAAGGAATGGTGGGGTGCGGTGGCTCAGGCCTGTAATCCCAGCACTTTGGGATGCCGAGGTGGGAGAATGGCGTGAACCTGGGAGGCGGAGGTTGCAGTGAGCCAAGATCATGCCATTGCACTCCAGCCTGGGTGACAAAAGCAAAACTCCATCTCAAAAATAGGATGAAATAGAATAAAATAAAACAAAATGAAAAGAAATCCTGTTATATGCAACAATATGGATGAACCTTGAGGACATTATGCTATAAGTCAGTCACAAAATGACACATACTGCATGATTCCACTAAGACGAGGTATCTAAAGTAATCTTACTGATAGATAGATAAGAATGTACAATGGGGCTGGCGGGGGAGGAGAAAACAGGGAGTTGTTCAATGAGTGTAGAGTTTCAGTCATGAGAGAGGAAAAACGTGTTAGAGATCAGTTGTACATCAATGTATTTACAGTTAATCATACTGCACTGGACACTTAAAAACTGTTAAGAGGATACATTTTGTTATGTTTTTCATCACAATAAAAATGCTATACCACCTAATAAAAGCTATTAGAATAAGCCAAAACAGCATGTATGGCACTGGAAAAATTAGTTTCTTTATGAACTAGATACTCATACAGAGATCTAGCAACCCAGGAAAACACAAAACGAAATGAAGTTACACCATCTAAAGCTTTAAAACTCAGTTATTATGACTGTGATGCTTATAATGGAAGCAAAATGGGTAATTCAAGCCTTCATGTAAGAAAAATTAAATGTTTCTTTGCTGGGGAAGTGCATTTAAGTGTTCTTTTCTTTAAGTTCAAAGTCTGCCCGTCATAGTTTTTTGAATTGTTAGAGGGACTCTTCTGGAAAAAAAGCATTTAATAAGAGTCAGGATTATAATACTTATTATAATCCTGCTCAGTCTTGGCAGGTTCTCATCTAAATACCAAGTCCAAGCTCCCACAGAGACAATTAGGAAAACTGTTCTCAATATCCAAAGAGAGATGCCAAAGAGGTACGTGTGAGATGCCACTGACAGCTCCTTTCCATGAGAAGACATTATTTTTACAATATTGAAGATTCTTAGTGGGTTTATTTCAAACTTGCTGAATCATCTTGGCATACTAGGATGTCTACATCTTAGAAAGTGTTATCAAAATTGAAAATGAGTAATGTAAATTTTTAAAATTAATCTTTACATGAAAATTTTGTACATTTATATTGAATATAATATGAAAATATGGTAGTGTAAAATATAAAATATGGCAAATATGGCTCAATGTCTGATTTATCTAAATAGTTGTAAGAAAATGTATTTAGAAAAATATGTAGTTGACAGTCAATTCTGATATCACCTTTGGTAAAAATGAAATTTTTGAGTGTGATAAAAATGAAAGGAAGTAACAAAAATAAAAAAGAGGTAAAATAAAAAAGGCGAAAATGCACAGATTACATGCATCTGAAATTAGGTATGTCATCTTCCATTTCCATAATATTAAAAAGAATATCTTCTGCAGTAATTATTTAAAAATCTGTGGAAGTGTTATGTTAAAAAATATTCACATTGGAAGCCTGACATACATTGTCTGCTAGATTATTTTTTAAATGACTGTATCATCATTGGATTTTCAGTTTATCTTCTCTTTTGGCCTATTAGTTCTGACAAAGACTCTCTTCTTAGCCAGACTTTAGCTAGGTCTAAAAGTGCTGAGCTTTTCAACTTGGCCTTGACCTTGACCCTGTCCTGTCTTTGGTTTGCCTAGTAAGCTTTAGCAAGAATCCTGCCAAGTTTGTTTATTAAGTCCCCCTACCCTTGATATCTAATTACCCTTTTTTATCTCCTACCCTTGATGTCTAAGTCCCTGGCCTGTCTTTAGCAATAATATTATTTGGTGTGCTTAGCAAAAGTACCTCTACTCTTGATGTCTTCGTTATTTATGCTCAGCAAATTTCTCTCCACTGACCCCCTCACATTAGTCATTGGCTATATTCCAATGGTTCTACTTGTTCTTCTTGTATTTGGAATTAATCCTAATCTCTCTCACTTATTGCAATAGCCCCATGCAATACTCTTGAATAAAGTCTTTCTCAGTGTTTTAAAAGTGTTAGAATAAATGTTTCTACTACCTTTGCTACCAAAACACCAGGGATTTGGTGGTCCTGCTGCTGGCCCCACAGAAAGCCAGTCACTGAGACAATGAGCATTGCTAGGGAAGAAGGATTTAATCAGTGCTGCAGCCAAGGAGATGGGAGATCAGTAGCAAATCCATCTCTCTGCCCTGCTAAAATTAGGGTTTGTGTATCAGGGAAGAAATGTAACTATGTGTGGGAAAACGAAACTGGGGAGTAGTAAGGAAGCAATCACGATGAATGAGGGTTCTGGCATCTCATTGTCTGTATGCAGTGATCTGGTGAATTTCAGTTCTTTGATCATTTTTGATAGGCCTGAGGGTAATTTCCTGAGGAAGGAACTCATAAAACAAATGTAAGTTTCAAGCTTTAAGACCAGAAGGGTCAGTTTCTCTGTTTCTTCAAACAACAACAACAACAACAAAACTGTCTATGGGACAGTTGGGCCGGTTTCGCCTTTATAAAAATTATTAATTCTTGTTGAGTGTCCCTCGTATCTTTTCTGTCTGTACTATTTTATTTCCTGAAGTTGAATTCTAAGAAGAAAAGCATCTTTACTTTTTACTCCATTCAGCATAATGCCTTGCTGATGCTCTTGGTTTATGCGTATGTTTTATAGCTAAATGCAACATACTCTGGGTAGAAAGCTAATACAAGTGAGATTAAGTATTATAAAGAAGATAAATATCTTTTAAAAATATATCTAATAAGTACAAAAAAGTAGAAATAGGTGACAATAGTTAAAATATAAAGCAGTTAATTTTAGAATAGACAATGACTAGTTTTAACAAAGGGATAAAATAATCTACAAAACTCATTAACTCAATGCCTGGTAGTGCTCTCAAATAATTTTTAGAAAACGTTTATTTATTTCTTTTTATTTTTTAAAGACAGAGTCTTGCTCTGTCACTCAGGCTGGAATGCAGGTGTGCAGTCAGAGCCCATTGCAGCCTTGAACTCCTGGGCTCAGGAAATCCTCCCACCTCCATCTCCCAAGTAGCTAGGACTACAGGCATGCACCATCACATCTGGCTTTAAAGAAAATTTGTAGAGATGAGGTCTGCTATGTTGCCCAGACTCATTTCAAACTCTTGGCTTCAAGCAATCCTCCGGCTTTGGACTCCCAAAGTGCTGGGACTATAGGTGTAAGCCACTGCACTTGATCAAATAATCTTTAGATCAGGGTTAGCAAAATATGTTCTGCAGTCCAAATCTGGTCTTTTATTATTATTTGTTTTTTTGTAAATAAAGTTTTATTGGAACACAGCCATGCCCACTTGTTTATGTATTGTCTATAGCTGCTTTAATACTACAATGCCATGTTGAGTGGTTGCAGTGAAGACTGTATGAGATGCTGAAAATATTTACTATCTGGTACTTACAGAAAAACATCTGTTTCAAATACTTATGCTCTTTTTCTTCTTTTATGATCAACATTAGCTCAACTCTTATTATTCCAAAACAGTTGCCCAGCAGAAGCCCTTTAATGTTACATAAAACTGGGCAAAATAATATTTATGAACTGATCGTGAATGATATTGCTGTTTACTACAGGTACTGAGTAATGTGGTACATAGACTCAACTGAACTCTACAAAACTTCCTGGGATTTAAGGAGGCAAATGTCTGTAAAAATGCAAAATACAGACAAATTATGATTTATTATTGTGACGCTAAATTAGAGAAATTACCTTTGTGACTTGTTTCCTAATCACTGTTAGACATAATGATTACAACCTAGGGCAGCAAACCATTTCAAAAATAACAGCCAATGAGTCCATCTGTTTTGAATTCTTATTGATTTTCTAGGTAGGTGATTGTGTAACAAATGCCCTGATTACTTACCGATGTCAGCTTCATTTAGTATTCAAATACAAAATATTAGTTGAGCCACTAATGCAGTGTGTATACTTCACAGGCTTGAACATGACTGGGACTTAACTAACCCATTATAACATTTGCCCATCTAAACTATGCCTTTTTTGACTGAGCATTATAAGTTTTATATTCCCATTCTTTGTATATCTTTCTGCTCTTTATATTCCTACAACCTCATGTCTAAACTCTGTACATGGGCCATGTGATCAAATAACAATACTATTTTATACCAATAAATTACTATAGCTTATATGAAACATGTGAATAGTATTTGATCCTTTCAACAATTCCTGGCAACGGGCAGAGTGGATATCCTCAATTTCTCTGTGAAGAAATTACAGCAGAGGTGGGGAATGGTTTGTCTCCAGTTAGACAATAAAATAAAATCATAACAAAAGTAAGCCTTTTGATTCTAAATGCAGGGCTCAAGTCTGTGAAGCTGCAGTTTTCCTAGACAGAGAACTAGGTTATTTTAAATGTGTGAAATGTCATGATATATAATCATTATGTTTATTACTATTATTGTTCTTCATAATGCAGCAGTTTGGTTTTCACATTGTAAATGCAGGCTAAAATTTGGGTGCTGAAAGAATCATAATTCATAATTATGTTAAAAATGTCTGTCTAGCATATAACTACGATTTAATCAGGCACCATACTTGATTTTCAAGGAACTTGTTTCGGGTTTCTTTGAGAGGACCAGTGAGTTGGATAAGATTATTACACTAATTCATTTGTATATTATTTTACTATCTCTATAAAGGAAATTGGGTAAGTTTGTAAGATAAAAGCAGTTGAAGTAAGATATTTAGGGAGTAAGGGTGAGATACAGAGGCTAATAATATTTAATGTATTGTACAAACTCTTACTGTGTAAGCTGGAACACGCTTCTTTGTAGTCTTAATGTTGTGTCTCCAGGATTTTGATTATTCGCATATATCAGTAAAAATATCTGAGCATGTGGCAACTGAGCATGTTCTTACAGTAAATATATGTATTTTTGACAGTGGTCAGAGGCAGATAAATTCCTAGGCAGGCAGGGGTGGGTCCCTGATGAAGCCTTACCTTCAGGATAGAGACAACCTAAACCTGAAAACTGGACTGCCAGTTCCGGGTGTAGTCCACAACCCGTAGTGAGAACTTCCTTGATGCCTTTCAGCCAATCAGATGATGCTTTTTCCAGGCCTGCTCATGGACCAATCAGCACATACATCCTCCATTCTGAGCCAATAAAAGCCCCAGATTTGAGCCCGAGGCAGGTGGATCACCTGAGGTCAGGAGTTGGAGACCAGCCTGGCCAACATGGTGAAACCCCGTCTCTACTAAAAATCCCAAAATTAGCCAGGCATGGCTTTGGGCACCTGTAATCCCAGCTACTTGAGAGGCTGAGGCAGGAGAATCACTTGAACCTGGGAGGCGGAGGTTGCGGTGAGCCACTGCCATTGCACTCCAACCTGGGCAACAAGAGTGAAAATCTGTCTCAAAAAAATTCAGAAAACAACCAACCAACCAGATTCAGCTGTACTCAAACACACCTCCGGACTACCTACCAGCAGGTAGAAGCTACCCACTTCGGATCTCCTCTCCACTGAGAGCTGTTCTGTCACTAAAAAAACTCTTCTCCACCTTGGGCACCTTGCGGTTGTCCAAGTAACCTCATTCTTTCTGGATATGGAACAAGAACTTGAGACTCACCAAACGGTGGGCGCTAAAAAGGTTGTAACACTTTCCTAACCAGCGGCCCCCGAGGTGCGGGCAAAAGGGACTGTAACAAGCTCCTGGCTGGCTCCCTGAGCTGTGGATCACAGCAAAAGGGGCTGTAATACGTTCCTGGCTGGCTCACCTAGCTACAGGCGCTGACACACTCCTGTTCGTGAGGCTGGAGGAGTGAAGAGCAGCAACCTTTCTGGGAGCCCAGACCTTGGGATTCCCTGAGCTAGAGCTGTAACACTATAGCCCTGTTGCCCTCTGCCAGCATAGGGCAGCCACCCCACATGAGGGGAAGTGGTGGCAGGGCCAGGCCAGTCCAGGAGCCATGGACTGGAGCAAGATAGACTGAATGAGCTATAACACAAACGGGTTGAAAACACACACCCCACCCCTACCCCAGTCGCCAAGCTGAGGGCAGCAGGAACAAGAAACCTGTATCACGCCCTGCCCCCGTCCCCCGCCCCGGCTCCCGCTCGCCTCTGCCCTCCCCACCCCATCCTCCCCCGCCTCGCGTTCCCTGCAACCCCTTGGGGTTCCGTGGTTGCTGGTGTCTCCGAGTTTCCAGGCACCACAGCGCTCCCCTTGTCCAGACACCGGCGCCCACAGCAGAAGCCGCTTGCAGTACACCTGGTCCAGTCACAGCCTTGCATGGAGCCAGTGCTTGTGCCAGTCGGTGCCTGGAGCTTCCTGCCTCACTGTAGCAGTTGGTGTGCCTGGCTGTGTGCAGTGGCCGGATCCTGCGCTTGTTTGCTCACACACCCCTCTCCACTCCACGCCTAGCCCACCCTCGGTGGGCATGGGATCTGGGCTAGTAGTACAAACCGAGCGCAGCCCGCTGGACCCCGAGCGGGCGCGAGTGAAACTCAAGCAGAGGCATCGGTGGCCACAGAATTTTCCAGATGTTGAAGCGACACCTGAAAAATCCTGTGAAACTTCCAGTAATTTCTAGGTATTTCTGTTACAATTATTATTGCAAATCTTAATAAAAATGAAAATAGAAACTAAAATAAGTGTAAAGAGGAAACAATATAAGAAGCAATTTTAAATTTTAGTTATTTGCAGTCACCGAAAATAAAAATGTATCTGGAGAGACTTATTTTTTGGGGGGATGGAATGTGAATAAATATAAATCAGAATTTTTCTCTTAATCCCTATGCAATTTTTCTGTGATAATTATTTCTATGGTCTGTCATAAGCTGATGAAGATTCCCACAAATGTATGCAAACCCAAGTAAAAAAAAAGTATCGTTGATTATCCTTACTTACTAATTCAGGATACTAAAAAAAAAACAAAAACAAAAAAAAACCCAGTCACAAATTAAGGGGTTTGTCTGCTTGGTGATTTTATTAGTAAGTCTGTGTGGCCCTCAAGGTCAATTAGTTACTAATACAAAATAATTAAATTTGTACAATTTTATTAATGAGTTCAAAATCCACTGAAACTCACTTGGAAAATTTTTTAAATGAGTTAGAAAATTTTATATCCAAATTTATTAGTCAGGTTTTCCTAGAGAAACAGAATGAATAGGATATTCATACAGTCGTTCCTCAATATCTGCAGAGAATTGGTTCCACCCAGAACCACATGGATACCAAAACCTAAAGATGCTCAAGTGCCGGATATATAATGACGTAGTATTTTCATGTAACTACCACACATCCTCTTGTATACCTTTAATCATCTTTTGATTACTTATAATACCTAATAAAATGTAGATGCTATGTAAATGATTGTTTTACAGTATTGTTTATGAATAATGACAAGAAAAATGTCTGTACATGTTCAGTACAGATGCAACCATCCTTTTTTATCCTGAGTATTTTTCATCTGTGATTGATTGAATCTATGAATGTAGAACCCATGGATAGGGAGGGTCGACTGCATATATAAGAGGAGAGTCATTAGGGACACTGGCTCACAAGATTATAAATGCCAAGTGTCCTACTATATGCCATCTGCAAGCTAGAGAACCAGGAAAGTCAGTGGTGAAATTCAGCCAGAGTCTGAAGGCCTGGGAACCAGTTCTGATGTTCAAATGCAGAAAAAATGGATGTCCTTCTTCCACCTTTTTGTTGTATCTGGCCCCTCAACTGTCCATATCAGTAAGGAAGGATAATACTAATTTCTTCCAGAAACGCCCTTACATACACACCCAGGAATAATGCTTTCTAGTTATCTAGGTATCTCTTTAACTCAAGAAAGTTGGTATGTAAAATTAACCTTTACACAGAGTAATTTTTTTCGGAGATTTTATACATTGCACATATGACTTGCTTTCTGCATCAGAATCATATAGTAATGGAAACTTCTCCAAATGTCTATTTTCAGAATGATCTTCCCATAGCCCAGATTTATTTAGAAATGCAATTACTTCTTCAATTGTTAAAAAAAGCCTTCCTGCATTAAAGAAGTGAAAGAAGAACTTTTATTTTTTCCCCCAAATACTTGCTAGGTAACATACTACGGTCTGCTGATTAGATCATTACTCTCCTCTCTCCCTCTTCCATCGTGGCTATCAAAAACAGAAGTCAAATCTGTCATCTTATCATTGATCATTTGTATATGTTGTGTGTGTGTGTCTATGTGTGTGTATATGTATATATGTGTGTGTGTGTGTATATATATATATACAAGTGATCAATCAGGGGTTGAACATAACTCATATATATGTGTGTATATATGTATATATATGTATATATGTGTATATATGTGTATATATGTATGTATATATGTGTGTATATACATATATATATATGAGTTATGTTCAACCCCTGGTTTCTTGGAAGAATCTTTTAAAGACTTCTTCCCATTTTTGTAAGAATTGCCTTAATAAGAAGCACATAGTATAATCCATCAATCCACTTAACTGGGTCCCTTCTAAGCTGTAGGACTCCCATTTTTCCCTCAGGATAATTCTCTCCATTATGTTAGAGGGAACTGAGTAAACATGACAGCATCAAGCATTATATTAAATATTAGCTGAGTTTAATTTCATTCTTATTTTAACATAAAAATTGAAAATACATAGTGGTTTCCATTTTTTCTTCTCTTATTCTAGCCCAATGGATGATCTATGCATGAGTGCATGCACACATTCCATTTTGGAGCAAACATAGATTCATCATTCTCCTGTGGGACAGGTAGAACTGGCTTCAAAGCATTTAAAATGCAGATTGCTGAGCACTGACACCAAGCCTTTTTAACCAGATGATTCAAAGGTTGAAACACCATTTTAGTTGTAGGTATGAGTCTAGCCTTTTGAAACACCAGCTCCTGGGGTAACATTTTATGCTTCCATTCTGCTACACTCTTGAGTCACTGCAGATCTTCAGCAGCATTGGAGTTTGTCACATTTTAGAGCTTAGAGAATTGTAATAACCTAGGATCATTTCTGTATGACAACTAGAGAAAATGAGCCCTGAGTTTTCAAAAATACAGCCGGTGGCCAAGCTGGGTCATAAAGGGATTATAAGCAGGACTGCTGATTCATTCAATGCTATCACCATTAGACCATGCTAATTAATGTGTAAAGTCATTATGGCTTTTCTGTCCATTTTCTGTCCAAATGAACTTCACTTGAACCTATTTCAAAGTAAACACACAAGGGTATGACATACATGCATAAAATTTTGATAATTTAGTTATTAGAAGGAGCCAGATGTCCTTTTATTAAATACATCCTTCAAAATCTGAGTGCAGTCAGTATTAAAAGAGGTGAGCAGAGGCAGGAAATATTCAAAACAGCTATGATTACACAATATGGCTCCTGGTGGAACTTTTTTAGTTATTAGATTTGACTACAAACATGTCTTTTATTCCAGAAATTGAAGGCATTTTGTAAAAAGTGATTAAATATGTTTGTCTAAGAAGAAAGAAGCTGTATTGCGGCTAATGGCATGCACATTTTGGCAGAGACTAGCCAGATGTTTACAAAAGTCATTTATTTTTCTTTCTGGATGAACAGCTAGACTACATATCCCATCCTTCCTTGTGGCCACTTAGGTTGGGTCATGTGACTGAGTTATAGCCAGTGAAATATCAAATGGAAGGATATGCCACTCCAAGGCTGAAACCATGAAGTCTCTCTGCATGATCTTTTCTTCCTCTACATATATATATATGTACACATATATATACATATATATGTGTATATATGTATGTATATATGTGTGTATATACAGGAATATATACACACATATATACATACATATATACACATATATATGTATATATGTATATACATATATACACATATATATATCTCCTGGCCAGCTTCTGAGCACATGGCAAAGAATTCTGAAGCCCTTAGGGATGACATACTCATAAAATGGAAACAACCTAGGTCCCTAAGACCCAGAGTGGAAGATTCCACTATAAACACTCCATTAAACTACGATGGACTCCATATAGATTTCCAGTAAATCATGCTAAGCCACTGAGAAATGTCTGGTTAAGCA
Organism: Rhinopithecus roxellana; assembly: GCF_007565055.1. Lineage (NCBI taxonomy): Eukaryota > Metazoa > Chordata > Mammalia > Primates > Cercopithecidae > Rhinopithecus > Rhinopithecus roxellana. Next base: position 49,605,149 of record NC_044551.1, read on the forward strand.
GCAAGACAGCTTGTTAACTAATATAACTTATCCAATTTCCTTCTCTTCTGTGAACTCCTACCATACAAATATCATGTACAAAGGAAGAAATGCTTAATTTTACTTGTGGAGATAGAAAGCACCATCCTTGAGTGATGATGAAAAAATCAGTAAGTGAAGACCAGCTCAGGGTGCACACTAGGGCAATTCTTCTAAAGAGAGATTTGGCTTTTTTGTTATTATAAGGCATATTTGAATTTGCAAGATAGACTTTTTTATGCAATAAGATAAAGGGTAATAAACATCCTTCTCTCTGCTTTCCAAAAATATAATCTTCTCTGATGATTTCTGTACAAGGCCCCTTTGGCTTTAGAGATTATCTTCAGAAGTCTGGTACTACAACATGTATTTTTTGTTGTTCTAGTTGTCATGTCTTTTTAATATTTACTATGGAATAATATCCTAGCTCCCTTTTCTTTCATGACATTGATATTTTTGAAGAGTATATGCCACTTGTTTTATAAAACAGTCCTTGATTTTGATTTGTCTGATTCACTATTTTTTTAATCAATGACTATATATTTTAATTTGGAAAATGTGGAAATATATAAGGGAGAAAATAGTCACCCTTGATTCTGCTGCCCAAGAATACTATACTGTTGATATTTAGACATATTTCCATTTTCCTGTGAGTATATTTTTAAATATAATTGGGATTATTCTGTATATGCAATTTTTGTATCTGATTGTATAACAATTTTTCCATCTCATTAAATGTTCTTTGAAAGCATATTTTTTGTAGCTCCCTAATATTCCTTTTTAAACATTTCAATAGGTTTTTGGGGAATAGGTGGTGTTTGGTTACCTGAGTAAGTTCTTTGGTGGTGATTTCTAAGATTTTGGTGCACCTATCACCTCAGCAGTGGACACTGTACCCAGTGTGTAGTCTTTTACCCCTCACTCCCCTCTCACACTTTCCTCAGAATCCCCAAAGTCCATTGTATCATTCTTATGCCTTTGCATCCTCATAGCTTGGTTCCCATTTATGAGTGGAAACAAAGGATGCTTGGTTTTCCATTCCTGAGTTACTTCACTTACAATAATGGTCTAATCCCTAAGTGCTCCAGTGGAATTTCCCTTTATTCATATGCAAATAAATAGCATAAGTCTCCAGTCTACCTTTTGTGGGAAGTCTTAATCCTGTCCCACATTTCTGGAATTTCACAGGGGATTATATTCTTGCATTTATTTCTTACTCTGTATTTCTGATAATACTGAATTTTTTTATATGCCATTTGTTGCCTCATTTCCTTGGTTGTCTTCTTTTCTTCAAACTACTCTGAATGTCATTCTTCTTTTTCTCTTCTTTGCTGCCATTGTGGATAAGTGAGAACTTCACTTCTGAGTAACAGAGAAAATGATCCCTGTGAATCTGGAAATAAATCCAAAAATTTAAAAAAAGAAAAAAAGCAAACAGCAACAGCAGCAGCAACAAAGCATATTTCCTGTCTAATTCTAATCTTCCAAATAAATGAAATTTCTGGCATTTTCCTTAACTTTCTGACTTCCTAACACAACAGCTGTATACCTGAATTTTGCAATGCAGACATGTGATGATATGAAGACATTTGTAGGTACGATATTTATGAGAGAAAATTGTTTTCCACTATGAGTAGACTAAGTCTAAACTCAGTAATCTGGTTAATATTTTACAATTTTATCATAAAGCACTTGTTTTATGTTTATTTGGTGAGCCAGTCTGCTAAAGTTTATATCCCTTGCAATCCTTCTTTGCAAGTACATGACTTTTTTTCCCCCAAATGCTTCATCTCCAAGTATTAAGAAAAAAAAAAAAAAAACTTTCCACAAATTTAAACTGAGAAGGCATCTATTCAGGCATATATTCAGAAAAATAAACATATTTTTCTCCTCCCGTGTGAACAGGAATACATGTTTTCTCAAATGCATGTGAGGAGAGGACTGAGCCTACACAATAATCTGAAAAGTCTTTGTGAAGCATGTGAGTATTCATATTAGTTGAAAAGAAAAACTTCTTTTTTCTTAAAAATCAGAGCTGAACTCAGCACACTGTCACTTACCATAGTAGCAGTAATTTCAATACAATGAGAGGATGATTATATGCAAGTAAATAAAACCATCACCCGGAAATTCTCGTATTATGTCTTTCAGTTTAATTTGGCTTACATCCATACCAATATGGGCAACTTTTCTAATGGTCTTAAAGATGTGTTCACTGTAGAAATAGGTCATCTGGTGCTCTAAAAATTAAAAAAACTGGAAACCAGGCTGTAATCTTAAGCTCCTGAGAATGAGGGCAATTCTTGACAGGTTAATTTTTGTTGTAACCCTGGTTGGGCCCCTCAGATATATGTGAACATAAAGAGACTTTACAAATGAAGACAAGTGCACACTGCCAGACTGTTGGATTATGACATCTACTGCACATTTTTTATTCATTGTTTTGGAGGCTCCATTTCAGACAGGCTGACTTAACTCAATTTTTATTTGCAAGGATTAATACATTAAAAGCAGTAGCTCTATTAAGTCAAATATGCAACAGAGCTATCTGCTTTCGCAGAGAAGAGGCAGTAGAAAAAGGGCCTCTACCTTAAAAACAAATCATTTGAGCCTTATTTTATCTAAGGATGATAGAAAAAATAGTGAAAACAGATATGGGCAACTGAACCTATATCCCATTAACAACCTGAATCTTTATAGACACTGATTTCTGGCTCCACTGGGCCTTTCCAGACCTGTTCCCAGGGAATGGATTTGAGATTTATACGGAGAACTCCCACTGGGGTCAAGGTCTGACCAAGTTCTAATAAGATTATTTTGCTATTTTCTCTATATTATTCCGTTCTGAATAGATCTTGGTATTTTAAATAAGAAATGAGACAATGTTCATTGGATTATGTTTTTTTCCCCTCTATTGCAGACTTAAATTGAAAACAAGCCTGCAGGGTGAAAGTAGAAAAGTGCTTTTGAATTTGTCCCTAATGAAGTGGAAATGGATTCCCAGCTTTTGGAAACTTTGGTTTCTTCTAGACAAGAAGCTGAGTTTCTGAAACAGGGAATTTCTATATAGTAAATGGGGTGAGTAAACTGGTGCAAGGTTCCGCACAAGGACCAAGGACTCGGGGTTCTTATGGCATATTGCTCCATTGTGTTCAACTGTCATTCCCAAGGTTACCTCATGACTCAGGATAGCTACTGGAGATCTAGCCGTGACATCTGCCTTATAGCATCAGAAAAGCAGAAAAGAAAGAGAACACATTTTCTTTCTATAGGGTCATTTTTTTCCACTTTGACTTTGACTCCATTGGCCAGAATACAGTCAAATGGCAATACCTAGTTTCAACAGAGGATGGGAATAAAGTCATTATTAGTGTGAATATCTGTCTGGCTAAAACTCATAGAATATAGAAAGACAATTAGCAGTTTCCATTACAATTTTATATATATTTTAATGTGTGGCTTTGGTCAAGTTATCTTTATCAATCTCATTTTTTTCACCCAAATAAAGAATTTGACAATTTCTATTTATTGGACTTGGGCAAGTTTTATGAGGTAATATATGTACACAGTTTTGCAAAGTACCTGACATGTGACAAATTCCCAGTAAGTATTGTTATTCCAACTTTGGAGTAAAAAATGTGTGCATTATCCTTTTTTAGCACTGGTTCTTAATATTTGAGAAAACCAGTAATGATAGTTACCTAGGGGCTGCCCTACTACTCGAATAAAACAGGCTCCAGATTCACTTAACTACCCACATCATCCCTCTAGATTTTCCTCTGATCCTTTCACTCCAATATGACCCAGGATTGAGAATAATATTTTTTAACATTCTAAAACATGATATCCTTTTGAGAGACAATGGATAAAGTCTCTAAGAGTTGAGAAACATTTGAGCATTTGGCAGCAAAACATTTACAATCATGCCAGCCTTCTAGCAAGTGTTAGTTATCATCATCATCATCATCATATCATCATTTTAGTGAATAGACTTGTGTCGGAATATGGTTGGAAATATCTCATCTGAGTGGGTTGAAATTAAAGATCATAGTTGTAAAATAATAGGAATGCATCAGTCTGTGTTTAGTCAGAAAAGAAGAGCCACTCTGAGTATTTAGGGAACAAGAGATTTACTATAGTGATTAGACCTTACAAGGATGTTGGAGGAGCGAGGGAAGTAAAGGTCTGGACCAGGAGGAAGGGGATCAGACAGAGTCACTAACCAGTTGTCTGCCAAAAACACTGGCAAGTACTGTGTGGGTAAGTCAGAGCTTGAAGATAAATAGTAGCTTTGCCCAGACAATGAAGTTTGTGCAGAGGGGGATGCCATGGAGATGCCTACAAGAAGCTGTTACCTCTATATAGGCATTACTTCTATGAGGTTGTAGCCAAACATCTGTTTGTGGGCCTGGAGAAGCTGTTATTTAGCGTGGCCCTCAGTGGGGATGGCAAAGCTGGTCACAACAGAGGACAATAAAGATGAGTTGGGAATCTTCTAGGCACCTCTGCAAATGAGCATTACCATAACTGACCCCAATGTCCTTCTGAGCATCATGGCTAATATTAAACCTCTACCTTCCAAATCACATCTGCCACCACTCAGAGAAGATGATTCAGGAAAATATAAATCCCAGTTTAACCAAATTGATGTGGCACAATCTAGCATAAGTATTAAGTAAACATAAATTTTGTTTTAATCAGAAGTTTATCATTATTTAGTAAATTTTGCTGTCCTTGAAATCAGTATTTATTTTGTAATTTCAATGTATTTAGTAAATTTTAAATTCTTTACTGATTTGCTTATGATGTTAGAAAGAATTATCCTCATCTTAGAGATGAAGCAGAAAGATGATTATGAAACCTTTTAAAATTATGCCAGAACATTCTCTAACACACCTACCTCGTAGTCATATAACTCTTAGAAAATGTACCTTTGTTTGACTTTAGTAATCACAACTGACTAGTTCACGGGCATTTTACAACTCTGTATTTAAGAATGTGAGTTGTAGAGAATTGATTAGGTACACTGAATTGTTTTATTTTTATTATGGTTGATGACTCCCAAAGCTATAGCTACACTGCCCTGTAAGTATAATCCATTTGTCATCTAATTTAGCAATCCTATGTCAGCACCATTTTTTATTGACCATATTAAATCCCTGGTTTTCATTTTTCATTCTACTAGCTTCCTCATTACTGAGTTAAGCAAAACTTTGATAGGTGCTATGTGTGTGACAATTGTGTTTTTAATGTTTTAAAAATATACTTTGACAATTACTACAAAGTTATTATTTTTATAAACAAAAGGGATTATGAAAGGCTGGTAACATCTAGTGCAGTCAGGGCAAAATGTGGGGAACCTGGACACTGAGAACCTCACTGGAGCAGATACTGGAGAAAGGAGGCAGTTGCAAAGACTTGGCAGGAGTTAGGAAAATAGGAGTGTAGGAGGAAGTCTAAGCCCTGGAGAATGATGAGACAAACTAATTCAGTCACCTAATTCAAAGGGGGCCCTGTTCACATGTGGTACTATAATTTTGGAAAATTAGGATTCATACAATATAATCAGAGAACAGCTTTATTTATTTTCTCCATTTCTTCTACAGTCTTGCCAATCTCTGACCACTGGGTAAAGTCCAGTGCAAGTCCCCAAACCCCTAGGTAACAAAATATCCTTTGGTCACTTCTTAATTAGTTCAGTAATTAATATACGCAGGCCACCCTGGAACTTCTTTGGGCTAGACACCTACAGTTGGAAGAAGCCATGAACTACTTTATTTTTGCTGTCCTGCTTAATTCCCTACCTAAAATTCACCTCCTTTTCCTCCCTTCACTAGGTTTCTCCACCAGATCCAACCTCTACTTCTGACATTGCATTCTCCTTCTGCCTTTGACCTCTTGCCTCCCTTGCATAAGGACCCAAGTAATGATATTAGGCCCACATGGATAAGTCAGGACAATCTTTTAATCCCAACATCTGTAACTTAATCACAGCTGCAAAATCCATGTGCATTTTTGGAGATTAGGGTGTGTACATTTCGGACAGGAAGACATTATTCAGTCTATCACAGAAGGAAAAATCTTACTTAACTTGTACTTTCTCATTATCTAGGATTGGCATCCTCTGGGTTTGATAGTTGGTTAAAGCTGATTCTTTCTCTATTGAGAGAAGTTTCCACGAAATCTCTGAAGGCCATCAAACCCTAGCACCATTACTAGCAATCTGTTACTCATGGGTTCCTATCAGGAGCAAACTGTCTCTTCCAGTTATCTGCTTCTGATTTTTATTCAGAGACATCTAGTATGGTCCCCAGGTTTTTTGTTTCGTTATTGTTTTTTCTTTATTTTCCTGCTGAGATCTTCACATTCCTCCAGGAGGCCCTCTTGGGCAGGCAGGCTGTAAGGCAACTGTAGGCTGACTTTTTACCCAAATGGCTTATATTTGGTCCGTGGGAAACATTCTTTGTTCTCCAAGTATAAACTTCAGAATTCACATAATAGGGTTTTGAGACAAGGTAGTACGACATAATAGGAAATGGCTTTGGGGGTCAGAATATAATTGAAGCTGTATCTATCACACCATGGATATATATACTCTTAGGCAAGTTATCACCTTTATGAGGCTAAGTTTCCTCTCTTTTTAAAATAATAAAATCATAGACAGCTTGAAATTGTCTAGCACATATCAGGCTCATAACTGCCACGAAGACAATATTTGCTCTTATTATTACATTTATATGGACCTTGATTTGCTTACAGCAGTCTCGATTTAAAGGCTTTTTTCCTTCCTTTCTGACTGAGAATTTCCCTAATTGTAAGCAAAAACCACCATGCCTGTTAGGTGAATTAGTTAGGTGTTCAGTGTGTGTGTTCTTCTATTTATACGTTCCTTTGGTTACCAGACTTTTTAGTGAAATTGACTATTTTGGAAGGAATAAAAAAATTGTTTTCCCAGTTATCTCAAACTTCAATAACAAAAATTAAAATATTGGGTAATGACTCACTGCTTGAATGAAAGTGACAGAATTGGTTGTATAAATTAATTCCTATGATATTTGATTTATATTCAGTTCTGAGAAGACAGTCGGGGTTGCAGAAATTAATTCCTATGATATTTGATTTATATTCAGTTCTGAGAAGACAATCTAGGTATCAGAGAAACAAGTATATTCTTAGCAGGGATTAACGTGCATTTTTGTGGAATGACATGCATACAGGGCAATCTAAGTAAGATTAAAACATATTTCAAGAAGACTTTATTAAAAAATTAAGTGAGAAATTTGGTTTATATAATATTATATAATAAAACAAAGCCAGATAAAATAATTTGGCAGTAATAAGAGCTATGCAATCATTCACATTTCTAGATTCTAATATGAAAGTTTAAATTTCTCTGTTTTTATTGTTTTGTATTGAAAATTATTAGAAGATTAGAGACTTTTTCAAATTATTCAATGTTGTTTCAGAGTTTTTATATTGTACAAGAAAATATAAGAAGCAGTGCATTTCAATGGAAGATTATAACAATTTGTTCTCTTTTTCCTCATGATAAAGCCAAATGCTATTATTAAATTCACGTTTAATTCTCATTTCTTCATCTCAGAATCAGTCATCTGGTCTATGGTTGAAAAATCCATTCACACTGCATGTTATAGTAGGATAAACTTTGCTTACGAAGCTCCATCCTCATTTGGTCCCACTACTTATATATTTAGTATTTTCTATTAATTCAAAACAGAAAACATTTAAAATGTGAGCATGCACTGTATTGGAATAAACTCTAAGGAACAAATATATGCTAATTACCTTGGAATATCATGCTGATTATGCAATATATATAGAATAAAAGAACTGGCACAATGTACATTTATTTAGTTTGCATTTTTAGCAAGAGATCCTTAGTGACAAATTTTACTCATTCCCAATTCATTCGTTGTCTTGAGAGATTTGCCTTAGATCACTTGAGACCAAATCTCCTAACCCTATAAATATTTTGTCTTGGACTTTCATTCTAAAACACTCTTAAGACTCTGTCTTGGGACTCTTTCCATCTGTAGTTGAGTCTGATGAACTTAGAGCTCATTTGATCAATAGTTTGTTTCGGTGGTCTTTTGGAGAGTTGAGATTAGACATAATGAAGTCATGTCATTAACAGAGGTTGTCTGTAAATATGTTGAAAATCCAGATTCTATTTTTACCAGAGGAGTAACCTGGTCAAGCAATACTATTATTTTTTTATGATAGACAAAATATCTACTAAACCCTATGTATGTGCCTTTACATAGATTACATTTTTAAATTGTTTCAAACGCCTATCAGGTTTGTAGGTTTTTGGTTTGTTTGCTTCTGTTTTCTTTTCTTTTTCTTTCTTTTTCTTTTTTTTTTTTGAGGACAGAGTATCGCTCTTGTTGCCCAGGCTAGAGTGCAGTGGCGTGATCTCGGCTCACTGCAACCTCCACTTCCTGGGTTCAAGTGATTCTCCTGCCTCAGCCTCCCAAGTAGCTGGTATTACAGGAGCCTGCCACTATGCCCAGCTAATTTTTGTATTTTTGGTAGAGACGGGGTTTCACCATGTTGGCCAGACTGGTCTCAAACTCCTGACCTCAGGTGATCTGCTTGCCTCAGCCTCCCAAAATGCTGGGATTACAGGTGTGAGCTACCATGCCCAGCAGTTTCTATTTTTTTTTTTTTTTTGAAACAGGGTCTCTCACTCTGTTGCCCAGGCTGGAGTGCAGTGGAGCAATCTCAGCTCACTGCAGCCTTGACCTTCCAGGCTTAGGTGATCTTCCAGCCTTAGCCTCCCATGTAGCTGTGACTACAGGCCTGCGCCACCATGCCCAGCTAATTTTTGTATTTTTTGCAGTGACAAGGTTTTGCCATGATGCCCAGGCTGGTCTTGAATTCTTTACTTAAGTGATCTGGCTGCCTCAGCCTCCCAAATTAATGGGATTACAGGCATGTTAGGTGCCACGCCTGGCCAAGTTCATAGTTTTAATAGCTCCATTTTATTGTAAGGAAACTGAAGCAAAATAAAGTTAATTAATTTTCTCAGTTATGCAGATGATAAATTTCAGAACCACTTAGGAAATTCAATCCAGACACAAAGGCTCCAGATTATCAAATATAGCTTTGTAGGAAAAAAGAAAAATGGGGCTAAGGTGTTCCAGCTAGACTCAGATTTCCCCTTGTCCCACAGCAGTCACTACAGCCTGAGATGGGGCTCAGCTTAGCTATGGGGACTAAAGAGACAAAAGGATTTGTATTTCAGCTTCATTCTTACTCAAGATTGCCACTCCCTTCCTGTGCTCCTGGCTGCAAACTTACTTCTTGAAACCTGGTAGGACTTGTCTCCCAGGAATGTTTTCAATCATAATTTTAAAAAATCTCCTTAGAACATTTAATATTTTATTATTATTTTTCAGGTTTTCATAGGATAGCTGTTCAGAGGAAAAAAAATACACAATGCTTGTTTCCCTGAGTTATTCAGGTAACTAACAGGAAGACCAGATTTTTCACTAAACTGACCAACACTGCTGTCTATATGTTATGGAGTTGTCAACGCACTGTTTAGTCCCTAAGAAGAGAGGGTTTGTCACACTGGCTGACACTCACAGACTCAGTTGGAGTTTTATTACCAACAAAGCCTTTAAGGGACAAATAACATATCTGATATATAGTCTCTTAAAATTGTTGTTGCTATCAATTTTCTATTTATAAACTCACTGCTTGTGTAAATATTTTGTTGTGATTTTTTCCAAAGATTTGTTATTATTCACATCCGTGATGGGGGAGGAGAAAGAGAGAAAGAGAGAGAGAGAGAAAGATTGAGAGACAGAGAAAATACTCACATTTCAGCCCTTTGAAGTCATGCCAGTTATTTTCTGCATAGGATCCCTGCTGTTTGCGCATCCACCTCCATTATTCACCCTGCTCCAACCCGCTCAGTGCCCCCAGGAAGCCACCAGCATAGACTATAATGACAGGCTCGCTGGGTCCTCTGATTTACTGCTGGCTTCCATTAGCAAGGAGCCCACTGGGTAGGAGATTGGAAAGAGAAAGAGTCAGGTGAGAATATTTATTTCCTGAGCTTCCTCCCTGCCAGGTGCCTTGGGGTAACCCTTTACCAATGGTCACTGATCTTTGCAACACAGAGGAATTTCTGCTACTCTCTTCTCTCTGTTAGTTGCCCCCTCCCTCCACTCATCTCTTCCTCACTATGGATAGTAACAGCTCACTTATCATAAGCCTCAGACGAGTATCCTTTTGGCTCCCCTGTGTTAACAACCTCTCTGAAAATTAACCCTCCTCCGATTATCCTATTTTGAGTTTTCCAAATACAGCTCGTCTATTGTATTCATGGGTTTTGCATCCATAGACTTAACCAACTGTAGATCAAAAATATTTTAAACAATGGATCGTTGCCTCTGTACTGACTATGTAAAGACATATTTTCTTGTCATTATTTCCTAAACAATACAGCATAACAACTGTTTACATAGCATTTACATTGTATTAGATATTATAATTAATCTAGAGTTTATTTACAGGAGAATGTGTGTAGGTTACACGCAAACACTCCACTATTTTATACCAGGAAATTCAGCTTCTGCAGATTTTGATATTTATAGGGTTCTGACACCAATCCTCCATGAATACTGAATGATGGCTATATTTCCTGCTGGAATTTTTACTTGTGTTTTTTTCTCATCATCATTTTAAAAGACCATAACCTACTTGAACAAGGCTATAATTATTTCTGCAAAGAATATTTCAAAGGAAGATATATATAAGGTAAATCTGGCACACTTTGCTGCTCTTCCTAATACTTTTTTGTGATCTCTCTAAGTCAAGTGTGTTTATATCTTGCCCTATTACAGTGACACATGCTATTCAGCAAAGAAATATGTCTCCAGATCTTCTTTCTATGTCCAAATCCCTCAGTACTATGTTCTCTATTATGCAAGAGTGAATTTAGGTATCTGATCATGAATGCTGTTACTCTAATAATGAAAGGCAATGTTTTCATACCTTTTCTTTCATGGGTAAAAGACTTTATTTTAAGAACAATGTTCTTAATGTTGGTTTGTTTTTGGTTTTTGTTTTTAAATTGATATATAGAGTCTCATTATGTTGCCCAGACTGGCCTCAAACTCCTGGACCCGAGATTCTTCTGCCTCAGTCTCTCAAGTAGCTGGGACCGAAGGCATATACCTTCACACCTGTCTCAGATGACAGTTTTAATCAAATGGCTTTCCTAGTTTCTTGAGTTGTGAACTTCTTTGACTTTATTAAATTTTATAAGTAAACCCAATATGCAAAAGATAAAAACACAGCTATTCTGCATGATGTGGTGTTAGAAGGCACACTCACACACTCCTCACTCAACCCTGGAGATTATAGTCTAGTGAAAATTCAAAGAACCCTGGGGTTCTGCAGAACACTGTACATAAATCACTTTGCTCATCCAGAAGAATTACTCCACTGATGAGGAACAAGACAAAGATGCCCATTTTCACCATTTTAATTCAACATAGTGCTAGAAGTCCTAGCCAGAGCAATTATACAAGAAAAAGAAATCAAAAGACATCCAAATTGGAAAGGAAGAAATAGATTTATCTTTGTTCATAGAGGATATGATCGCATACATAGAAAATCTTAAAGATTCTGAATGGTGCACCCAAACACACACACACAGTTGGAAGTAATTAATGAATTCAGCAAAGTTGCAAGTATATCTTGCAAATACTGAAGCATCATTTGCAGTTTTACACACTAACAACTGGAAAAGGGAATTAACTTCACACTTGTTTGGATGGCCATTATTAATAAAACACAAATAAGCGGTGTTGGCAAGGATGTTAAAAAATTGTGACCTTTGTGCCCTGCTGGTGGAAATGTAAAATGGTATAGCTGAAATGGACAACAGTATGGCAATTTCTGAAAAAATTTAAAATAGAATTACCATATGCTCTAGCAATTTCACTTCCGGGCATTTATACCTGAAATAATTGAAAATAGGGTTCTAGCAGAGATATTTATATAGCCATGTTCATAGAAGCATTATTTACAATAGTTGAAAGGTAGAAGCAGCAGCTTTCATGCCCATTGATGGATGCATTGATAAAGAAAGTCTAATACATGTTTCCTTGGAGTATTACTTATCCTCAAAAAGAAAATTCTGATACATGCTACAACATGGCTGGACCTTGAGGACATTATGCAAAATGAAATAAGCCAGTCACACACATAGAAATACTGTACAACTCACAGTATATGAAGTATTTCAAACAAATTTATAGAGACAGAATGTAGACTGGTGGTTGCCAGGGGATGGGGCAAACAGGGAATGGAAAGTTATTGTTTAATTGGTATGGAGTTTTAGATTTGTAAAATGAAAAGAGTTACGGAGATCAGTTGCACAACAATGTTAATGCATTAACATTACTGAAATATATACTTAAAAAGAATTAATACGATAAATTTCATGTTATGTATATTTTAACAATTCAAAAGTATTATTAATAAAAAACCAAGCATGGTGTGAGGCTCATGGCATGCAAAAAAAAAAGCTGTTATACCAGGTACGGTGGCTCATGCCTGTAATCCCAGCACTTTGGGAGCTCGAGGCAGGTGGTTCACGAGGTCAGGAGATCCAGACCATCCTGGCTAACACGGTGAAACCCCGCCTCTACTAAAAAAATACAAAAAAATTAGCTGGGTGTGGTGGCGGGCACCTGCAGTCCAGCTACTCGGGAGGCTGAGGCAGGAGAATGGCGTGAACCCAGGAGGCAGAGCTTGCAGTCAATCGAGAGTGCACCACTGCTCTCTAGCCTGGGCGACAGAGTGAGACTCCGTCTTCAAAAAAAAAAAAAAAAAAAAAAAGCTCTTTTAATTTAGATGTACTATACTTTTAATAATTCTGCAAAGTTGAAGGGAGATAGATATCTTGCATATATTTCCAATTAAATGAACTAAGAAGGGAGGTGAATATTTATCTCATAGAAATAAAATCCTAGTACGTAAGAGTTAATGTTTAAGGACATTTATTGCACTACTATTCATAGTGGTAAAAAGTTATCATCGACTAATATCCTCATAAGTTAAGAAAGGCAGAAATACAATATAATCTCATGTGGTTGTTTAAAAAATGATGCATTAGTATGGCACATTTTTTACAATTAATGAGTCAATAATGGTACATTATTGGTACATTATTATTAGCTGAAGTCCATAGTTTAGTTTAGTACCACTAAACAAATGCAGTACGTAAATAATAGGGTTGTATAGCTATGTTTGTCAGGAGATTTGTGGGCAGTCTCTCTATTTTCAGCTCTATTTTTCTGTAATTCTGAAATTGCTCTCAGACAAGTATATTCATTTAAAAATACACAAAGCAATAATATAAAGATGGTTGATGTTTACATTCTGACTTGAAGATTTTTAATGCATTATTAAGTGAGAAAGCTGGTCAAAGGTCAACATATATAAGTTGACTTGTAAAAACAATATGAAAGCACTCTGTATTTTTTATTGTGATTATGTGGAAATGAAAAACTACACACCAGGCTATTGACCTGTTTATTTGGATGCAGATGAATGTTGGAGAGAGAGAGAAGAAAAAATGGCATTTTAAAAATGGAAAAATACATGTGCTGTCATGCTAAATAGCAGTGAAATATACATACATATTTCTATTTTATCATTAAAACAAATGATAACAGATACAACAAATGTAAAATTGAATCACACCATTCTCTCTAATTATGGCAAACCTTTAAGCTCAGACTTTTTAAAGATATTTTTTTCTAAGCTCAGACTTTAAAGATTTGTTTTTTTTTTTTTTTTTATTATACTTTAAGTTCTAGGGTACATGTGCATAACGTGCAGGTTTGTTACATATGTATACTTGTGCCATGTTGGTGTGCTGCACCCATCAACTCGTCAGCACTCATCAATTCGTCATTTATATCAGGTATAACTCCCAATGCAATCCCTCCCCCCTCCCCCTCCCCATGATGGGCCCTGATGTGTGCTGTTCCCCTTCCGGAGTCTAGGTGATGTCATTGTTCAGTTCCCAACTATGAGTGAGAACATGTGGTGTTTGGTTTTCTGTTCTTGTGATAGTTTGCTAAGAATGATGGTTTCCAGCTGCACCCATGTCCCTACAAAGGACGCAAACACTTCCTTTTTTATGGCTGCATAATATTCCATGGTGTATATGTGCCACATTTTCTTAATCCAGTCTGTCACAGATGGACATTTGGGTTGATTCCAAGTCTTTGCTATTGTGAATAGTGCCGCAATAAACATACGTGTGCATGTGTCTTTATAGCAGCATGCTTTATAATCCTTTGGGTATATACCCAGTAGTGGGATGGCTGGGTCATATGGTACATCTAGTTCTAGATCCTTGAGGAATTGCCATACTGTTTTCCATAATGGTTGAACTAGTTTACAATCCCACCAACAGTGTAAAAGTGTTCCTATTTCTCCACATCCTCTCCAGCACCTGTTGTTTCCTGACTTTTTAATGATTGCCATTCTAACTGGTGTGAGATGGTATCTCATTGTGGTTTTGATTTGCATTTCTCTGATGGCCAGTGATGATGAGCATTTTTTCAAGATTTGTTCTTAAAGAAACAAATGTGAAGGAAAGCTTCAGTGATATAGGAAAAAATTTTTATATTTAAAAAGAACTTATGAAGACTGCATTCCAGGACCATAATATCACTACAGACTCAAAAATATATTTGCAAACTTGAAGTTACCAGAGAGTTATCCACAGAGCTTGGATTTAACCAGCGATTTATGCAAATTACTTATTTTTTTCTACATGATACTTGCAATCTGGGGGCGCTGCCAAGAAACTTGATCTATGGAAAATTAATTTAATATGCTAGTGAAATATTTTTTTAAAGATACTAATTTTGGTAGATAAGACAGAGAATTTTGAGGCAAAAGTTTTACTCTCCCCAAGAAAAGTGAAGTAAAATAATAAGAAATTAAGATCTTCATTATTTTAAGTGACGTATCATCTACTCTATGCTAAATAAACATTTCTCTATATAAGTCTTAGAATGAAATATCAGTAGTTGAGAGGGCTTACTGTCATCACAGAGACCTTCCTCACCCTAACAGAGCAGTGGTTACCTAGCCTGAAGGTTATAGGTGGGAATAAACACAAGAGGTAAGAGAGGATAATGTTTCCTGCTTCTGTTTACATTGCCCAGCCCTAAAGTTTTACACACTGATCATGAGTCAATACTCTAACAGATTCTGCCACAGGGATTATGAGGATGAGTCGATGAAGAGTGTTGGGAGATGGGATGGGTGCCAGTGGGAAGCAGATCCTTACAAATAGGGAAAGAAATAATCATTGTCTGAAGGGTCAGGTAGAATTTGGAGCTGAATCATACCCCTCTCCCCATCTGAGATATTTGTACATAAAATTTCATTTGATAGGCATTAACATATTTTGTGATCGATAGAGCTGGTTTTCAACAATCATTGATAGAGCTCTTTTTTGCTTGGATTAAAGACAAAATTGACTTCCTAAAACTTCCTCATCTTTTCTCAAATTGGAATAATTGCCCAAGTTTCAACAGCCCATAGAAATAGATGTGTTATAAAACAGGCAAAAATGTGTGCCTGCTGTTGGTAGTTTTCTACAAAACAAAGAAGGTACCAAACTCACTGCCTATTATTCTTCCAACCTCACAAGTTGAGTGAGAAGGTGAAAAAGGTGGCCATAAATTTAACTTTCATGAATATTCCCTCATGGCAGATGAGAAGTGGGGACCAGGAGTCCCTCAACAGCAAGAGTGTAATAACTTAGTGAGATGATGGTGGTAGTTATCACACATGTTACACTCTATAAGAATATAGCTAAATAGGATAAAGTAAGGATTTCTTTTCTTTTTTTTTTTTTTTTTTTGAGACAGAGTCTCACTCTGTCGCCCAGGCTGGAGTGCAGTGGCGCGATCTCGGCTCACTGCAAGCTCCGCTTCCCGGGTTCAAACCATTCTCCTGCCTCAGCCTCCCGAGTAGCTGGGAACACAGGCGCCCGCTACCACGCCCGGCTAATTTTTTGTATTTTTAGTAGAGAAGGGGTTTCACTATATTAGCCAGGACGGTCTCGATCTCCTGACCTCGTGATCCTCCCGCCTCTGCATCCCAAAGTGCTGGGATTACAGGCATGAGCCTCTGCGCCTGGCCAAGGATTTCTAATATAAAAGTAACTTGGTAAAACATTAAATATTTTATATCACTTCAGCATTCTAATTCAGTATGATTCAGTTCATTGCAATTTAATGCTATTTATCAGCTACTTTCAAAAGTAACTTTTGTAAAACATTAAATATTTTATATCACTTCAACATTCTAATTCAGTATGACTCAGTTCATTGCAATTTAATACTATTTATCAGCTGCCGCAGCAGGCACTGAAGATTTAGAGGTGAATAGAACAGGCTCCCACCGCTGAAGGAATTTATAACTTGTTTACCTTTTTTCGGTGTAGTTACCAAATCATTTGAAAGACTTTAAAAAAAAATGTTTGTCACTGTTTTCAAGTTTTGAGTTTTCTTGTAGCCATACCCTGAAATAGCACTCAGGGGCATGAAGACAAGTCAAGTAGCAGCTCAGGTCTAATACCAGTCTCCTCTCTGCAGCTCTGGAGCTAGCGCGGCCCCTAGAGTGTTGGGAAAGATTGGATCACAACCACTTCAATCAGTCATTAAATGTGGGCCCCCTTAGGAAAGACCTGCCCTTGGGTAAGCTGATGAGGCCATCCTTGAAGTGGCTGACAGCGGGAGGTTGTCTGCTGGCCACATTCCCTGCAGCTGGCAGCACGAACTTTCTCAAAAGGGATCAAAGTGGTACATCTTTGTGTTCATCAGAGTCATGCACTGCTTGGATCTACTTACATATATGTGGAGAACTGCATTAGGCTTCTGATGCTACAGCCCAGTCTACTGGAGCTAACTGTGGGACCACAACCAGTTGTCACAGGCTACCTCCTTCACTATCCATTCTAGATTTCCCTCACTTCAGGGAACACTGTTGTTGGTCTCAGTGGGTTATCAGTTGTCATGATTTTACACAATATCCCTGAGGATCTGAGCCCATGGTCACCATGGCTTCTCAGACTGTGATTGCTGCATTTGTTCATTTAATATCACAATAGGGCAAGTTAGTAACAAGAGATGCCTAGTGTGAGACCAAACTTAGTCCTCCTTGCCCCCATTGTGTAATAGCAGCCCTATCTCCCTCCAGTGGTCAATCTTAATTACTGTCCAACATTCTAGCACTTTTCACCTGCTGGTACCTGCCTAAAATACCTGGAGAACAGCCATAACTTACAGATGCATAGGGCTGTTTCTGTGTCTTCTAGAGGAAATGCCCCCTCTTAGAAGACCATGAACTCTTTTTTTTTTTTTTTTTCACTTTTCCAATTTTTAATTTTTTTTTTTTTATTATACTTTAAGTTCTAGGGTACATGTGCATAACGTGCAGGTTTGTTACATATGTATACTTATGCCATGTTGGTGTGCTGCACCCATCAACTCGTCAGCACCCATCAATTCATCATTTATATCATGTATAACTCCCCAGTGCAATCCCTCCCTCCTCCCCTCTCCCCATGATAGGCCCCAGTGTGTGATGTTCCCCTTCCCGAGTCCAAGTGATCTCATTGTTCAGTTCCCACCTATGAGTGAGAACATGCGGTGTTTGGTTTTCTGTTCTTGTGATAGTTTGCTAAGAATGATGGTTTCCAGCTGCATCCATGTCCCTACAAAGGACGCAAACTCATCCTTTTTTATGGCTGCATAGTATTCCATGGTGTATATGTGCCACATTTTCTTAATCCAGTCTGTCACAGATGGACATTTGGGTTGATTCCAAGTCTTTGCTATTGTGAATAGTGCCGCAATAAACATACGTGTGCATGTGTCTTTGTAGTAGACTAATTTATAATCCTTTGGGTATATACCCAGTAGTGGGATGGCTGGGTCATATGGTACATCTAGTTCTAGATCCTTGAGGAATTGCCATACTGTTTTCCATAATGGTTGAACTAGTTTACAATCCCACCAACAGTGTAAAAGTGTTCCTATTTCTCCACATCCTCTCCAACAACTGTTGTTTCCTGACTTCTTAATGATTGCCATTCTAACTGGTGTGAGATGGTATCTCATTGTGGTTTTGATTTGCATTTCTCTGATGGCGAGTGATGATGAGCATTTTTTCATGTGTCTGTTGGCTGTATGAATGTCTTCTTTTGAGAAATGTCTGTTCATATCCTTTGCCCACTTTTTGATGGGGTTGTTTTTTTCTTGTATATTTGTTTGAGTTCTTTGTAGATTCTGGATATTAGCCCTTTGTCAGATGAGTAGGTTGCAAAAATTTTCTCCCATTCTGTAGGTTGCCTGTTCACTCTGATGGTAGTTTCTTTTGCTGTGCAAAAGCTCTTTAGTTTAATTAGATCCCATTTGTCAATTTTGGCTTTTGCTGCCGTTGCTTTTGGTGTTTTAGACATGAAGTCCTTGCCCATGCCTATGTCCTGAATGGTACTACCTAGATTTTCTTCTAGGGTTTTTATGGTATTAGGTCTAACATTTAAGTCTCTAATCCATCTTGAATTAATCTTCATATAAGGAGTAAGGAAAGGATCCAGTTTCAGCTTTCTACTTATGGCTAGCCAATTTTCCCAGCACCATTTCTTAAATAGGGAATCCTTTCCCCATTTCTTGTTTCTCTCAGGTTTGTCAAAGATCAGATGGTTGTAGATGTGTGGTATTATTTCTGAGGACTCTGTTCTGTTCCATTGGTCTATATCTCTGTTTTGGTACCAGTACCATGCTGTTTTGGTTACTGTAGCCTTGTAGTATAGTTTGACGTCAGGTAGCATGATGCCTCCAGCTTTGTCCTTTTGACTTAGGATTGTCTTGGCAATGCGGGCTCTTTTTTGGTTCCATATGAACTTTAAAGCAGTTTTTTCCAATTCTGTGAAGAAAGTCATTGGTAGCTTGATGGGGATGGCATTGAATCTATAAATAACCTTGGGGAGTATGGCCATTTTCACGATATTGATTCTTCCTATCCATGAGCATGGTATGTTCTTCCATTTGTTTGTGTCCTCTTTGATTTCACTGAGCAGTGGTTTGTAGTTCTCCTTGAAGAGGTCCTTTACATCCCTTGTAAGCTGGATTCCTAGGTATTTTATTCTCTTTGAAGCAATTGTGAATGGAAGTTCATTCCTGATTTGGCTCTCTGCTTGTCTGTTACTGGTGTATAAGAATGCTTGTGATTTTTGCACATTAATTTTGTATTCTGAGACTTTGCTGAAGTTGCTTATCAGCTTAAGGAGATTTTGGGCTGAGACAATGGGGTTTTCTAAATATACAATCATGTCATCTGCAAACAGGGACAATTTGATTTCTTCTTTTCCTAACTGGATGCCCTTGATTTCTTTCTCTTGCCTGATTGCCCTAGCCAGAACTTCCAACACTATGTTGAATAGGAGTGGTGAGAGAGGGCATCCCTGTCTTGTGCCAGTTTTCAAAGGGAATTTTTCCAGTTTTTGCCCATTCAGAATGATATTAGCTGTGGGTTTGTCATAAATAGCTCTTATTATTTTGAGGTATGTTCCATCAATACCGAATTTATTGAGCGTTTTTAGCATGAAGGGCTGTTGAATTTTGTCAAAAGCCTTTTCTGCATCTATTGAGATAATCATGTGGTTCTTGTCTTTGGTTCTGTTTATATGCTGGATTACGTTTATTGATTTGCGAATGTTGAACCAGCCTTGCATCCCAGGGATGAAGCCCACTTGATCATGGTGGATAAGCTTTTTGATGTGCTGCTGAATCCGGTTTGCCAGTATTTTATTGAGAATTTTTGCATCGATGTTCATCAGGGATATTGGTCTAAAATTCTCTTTTTTTGTTGTGTCTCTGCCAGGCTTTGGTATCAGGATGATGTTGGTCTCATAAAATGAGTTAGGGAGGATTCCCTCTTTTTCTATTGATTGGAATAGTTTCAGAAGGAATGGTACCAGCTCCTCCTTATACCTCTGGTAGAATTCAGCTGTGAATCCATCTGGTCCTGGACTTTTTTTTGGTGGGTAGGCTATTAATTGTTGCCTCAATTTCATAGCCTGCTATTGGTCTATTCAGGGATTCAGCTTCTTCTTGGTTTCGTCTTGGGAGAGTGTAAGTGTCCAGGAAATTATCCATTTCTTCTAGATTTTCTAGTTGATTTGCGTAAAGGCGTTTATAGTATTCTCTGATGGTTGTTAGAAGACCATGAACTCTTTACTCTGGAGAGGCTATATTTGGGATGAGAAGCACAGATTCCCCAAGTGGGTAATTGTAAGTGAGAATAAGCGTGACCACTCCTGTTTCTACCTCTTTGTTTCTGGACCCCTGTATTCCTCCTGTTGGATGCAGAGCACCAGGCAAAGTTCTTTGACTCAAATGTACACTGTATTCTAGAGTATGTAGACATCATCTTCAAAAAGAATTATATCTGAGCTGATGTTTCAACTAAACCCTCAGGAGGCTGTTCCAGCATGTGGGGAGGCCAGTAGGTTCTGGATAGTCTGATATGTGATATGATCCGTGAATCTAATGGCCACGGGCCCCTACCTACATAGTCATTGCTCTAAAGTGGGCTTCTTGATTTGTGATGTTATGTGGGAAGGTGTACTAGTAGATCAAACATGTTACCACCCCTTGGATAGTGGTGGTAGTTTGGACCCTATTAGCAGGAAAGAAAAACTCATACCCCAAATATTTATCAGTTTCTATCAGAACAAATAGCTGGCCTGTGCACTAGTGAATAGTGATGGAAGTGGCCAGTTGGTCTCCTCAAGGAATGGTGGCATATTGTTGGGGGTTCAGTGTTGTTTGTTGTTGGTAGGTTAGGTGTTCAGTGGTGGCAGTAACTCTGTCAACCTTGGCTCATCTTTACCACTGTGGCCATCTTTTGATATACTTATCATGCCAGCACTGGGGTGGCCAATGACGGATGCTGGCTGACATCAACTAGCCAAATCATTTTGTGTGCTTGGTGATTTAGTGTCTCTTTTGTGATGGTAAATCTCTTGTAGGAGCTAACATATGACACAAAAAATGTTCATATTTAGCCCTTCCTCCAGTAGGTCTAGCTACATACTTCTACTTCAGTTATTTTTTCCTGGATTTTCCAGTCTTTCTCTCTTCCCAGCCCTTGACCAGCTAACTAAATCATCTGCTACTGCCTGTGAGTCCTCTCCTTGGATATGATGTTTTTGGTTTGGTACCTGACCAGGTGTAGAAAGGAGAATTTTATAGGCTTCCACTTGTCATTCCCCACTGTGATATCTCTTATGCCACAGGTTCTGATTCCAAAACAAGGGCTCTTTCAACTCCCTAGTATGTCTATGTCAATTATCACTCAGGTCTCAAAGGGGAATCTGGGTGACACACTTCTGTGTCCATCACAAACACCTAGTGAAATTATCTGAACTCAGTGAAAATTATGCAAATTTGTTGAGGATTTATATTTTGACACACATGTCCTATGGCCCTAATATAGGTAATAAACTAAGTTTCTAAGGATTCCTCTTTGTGAATAATTTCTGATTTAAACCTCTTCTTTCTTTTTTCTCCTTATCCAGGGGATTAACATTGTTTTTACCCTTCTAGCAAATCTGTGCATTCATGATCCAGATCCCAAATTAACAACACTGTTTTTTTTTTGTAAGACCAGTCATACATGTTCCCTTGACTCTAAATCTTTCAGTAGTTGCACAGATTTTCAGAATACTGAACAAAGAATTAGTTGCACTAGATCAACCAAGAAAGTTTAAGTTTATGAACATTGGTACATAAAGATTACATTTATGAACATTGGCAGTGAAAAGAGGGGAAACATTAAGAAATTTTAGAATTTAGAAATTTAGAAATTTAGAATTATGCAGTCTCTTATAACTAATGTGTGATGCATGAGGGAGAAAAGTTGTGAATGATGCTGAGATTTCTAGCTTGAGCTCAAAAGATGCTAATGTTGCTCTCCATGAAAGAGAATAAAATGTGTATAAAAATTGTTTACTTATAGGTGTTAAGCTCTTCTGTTAGACTCTGAGCTGTCTGGTAAATGCACTAACACATCTTTGTACTCTTCACAGTATTTACTATAACATACTGTATGTAAAATGAGTCTCAAAAAAGTATTTGATTTATGCGTGGGTAAATGTGGACTATCAAAATCTTATCTACAGTGCTACAAATCTACTGAGGTTACTGGAGCCAAGGAGAAACAAGTCAGAGTAAAAAAACTTTTTTAAAAATCCTGATGTTTAGATACATGGGCAAGCAAGCTATGTTATATTACCAATATCAAGGCAAGCATTAGTATTTCCTCCCTACTATGCCTCCACGTTCCCCAGAAGAGAATTTCTATTTTCTTTAAAGACTCTTTTTGATGTTTATGTGAATAAGTTGGTGACCAGGTAAGGAAAAGAGAAACTTGTTCACCAGACCCATGAATTGTGCTAGAAAAAATGTACATATCTCATGAGATTGTAAATTAAAGTGCAGACCTTTTTCCCTCAGTCATCACCTACGTATAATTACTGGTATATCTCATGAGTGGTCAATATTCTCCATTTCGTATTTGGGGACAAGGGAGCAAATGATAAAGGAAGGAGGACAAAATTCTAGCTAGAAATGGTAGTAGACAAGAGCAGCGATTCTGAAAACTAAAGTGGAAAGCAACACAGAACCTCCTATTGGCATTGTTAGGACCCAAAAGAGCATCCAGGGTTGTGGGGGATATCACATTAAGAACTTGTGAATAAGGCAACTGTCCAACTCAGAGTGTAGGCAGCCTGGCTCTTCATTAGTGGGAACTGATAAGCCATTTGGCACTGAGAAGACATCAGAGAGGAAGAACAAAACCTTGCCTTGGGCAATGGCATC
This sequence comes from Rhinopithecus roxellana, assembly GCF_007565055.1. Taxonomy (NCBI): domain Eukaryota; kingdom Metazoa; phylum Chordata; class Mammalia; order Primates; family Cercopithecidae; genus Rhinopithecus; species Rhinopithecus roxellana. Next base: position 49,628,131 of record NC_044551.1, read on the forward strand.
ATTGAGGAGCACTAATTCACTTAGCCTGGGACTGCTAGATTTTTCTTTTGTTTGTACCAGCATATGGGCAATATTATTAGAATAGCTGTTTTGCTCTTCTGCATCTGTTGCTAACACAAATAAAACCTTTCTGGTCACCTTATTTATACCTTCTGCTCACATGACAAAGATAATGATTTTCAGTCTTCTCAAGGCACATCTCATAGCAACACATAGTTGTTATTGTAAATAGGTTAGTTTAACTCTACTGGCTCCCCGAGATGTGAAGGAGAGCTCATTGCCCACATAAGCAGAGCTACAGACTTGGAACGGGATCTCAGGGAAGAAATGCACTGCATAAAGAAAATCTCTTACATGGGATATATGAGGACAGAAGAAATGGAATTAATATTGGTACTGTGAAACTTAAAAATAGTAATAAATTATGATATAAGGTTGGCGACATTAATGCAAAATTAGTAATAATGAACAGCATTTCTGTTGTTGCTTTACAGTTTATTGAGCAGAAAAAATAAAGAGTTTATATGTTGAAAACAAACTGTTCACTGAGGAATACTAAAATTCTTTAAGTTAGTTAAGGGTTGAGCTAACCCTGAGACCTAATGATCCTTAGAGTTTGTCTACTGCTTTTTTTTTTTTCCATAAAGCAATTCTATCCCTTAAAATAAAAGCCAAGCCAAATAAATGTAAAAAATAACAATAGAAATGGAAATTCTCTCATTATCTTATTAAGCTTATGCTGCACATTTATTTGCATATGTTAATTAATAATATAAAAAGAGTGCATGTCATGGTATTTGTCTAATATGAAGATCATGAAGCTCATGTCACCATTGAGCTAGAGGTCTGATTAACGCCAAAAACTGAGAATACAGAAAAGATCATCAGTGTGTAATTGTAACATCCTGGAAGCTGATGTGCTGTCTTCTCTGTAAAATCTGTTCCATTTTGGGAGAAGGTGTCAGTATGAAAAATCATCCTGCCACCACTTACTTGACCATGAGTTAAATGGAAGAAGAAACTTAGCTGACATGAGACGAAATATTTACAACACACGAAACTTTTTTTTTATTAGACACAAAGTATCAAGCATGAAGGCATGGAAAGAAAAATCGGCAAGACATTGAATTATCCTCATTCTGTTGCCTCATTATTCTGTCCCATTTTCTGTATTTCTTCCTCTCTTTGTTCCTTCTGCTTTTTCCTACCCTGGCCTCTGCTGCCTACTTACCTCCCACCCACTTCATTCCCTCTGCTATCTTCTCTTTTTGCCTATATCCTCCATTTCCTTCCTAAATCTCTGGGAAGGCGAAGGGAGCTATGTAGTATAATGGTTACATGTGTATGTAATGCCTATGTCTGCCTATTTTTAAATTATTGTTTTTAATTAATTATATTTTTAAGTGAATTCAAACCTATGGTGATCGGATAGTCTACTGTGCTGCACTTTATACTTGCTTTTTGCCTGTTATATTTCACCCTTAGATCAGTTATCTCAGCTATTTAATTGAGCTTGATAAAACGTGAGTATGCAATTAACAATAAACTTGATTATTATCCAAATCTGGTGAAAAATACATGCATTCTATGTCATTAATGAAATGATAATTAAATATCTTATGTTCATATTTAAAATAATGCATTTTATACATGTATATCCATATATGTTTGAAGAGGGGAAAAAAGAAAGTATAATTAAATCAAAAGTCTTAGAGTATTTTTAATGCTTAGAAAATAAAATACAATCTTTCTTTGTAAGTAAAAGCGTTTTGACCATTGAACTTCAAAGTTTAGAGTCTAACCCCTTGGTTAAATGGCATAGCTTAGAGACAGGCTTTTTAGCAAATACCTTGTGGCAAGACTAGACTAAACCTGGAATCCAAACATTTATCTCATGACAACTACCCTTACTTTGAATTGACTGTGTTTACTAATGAATGTAAAATGTGATTAATGAAATTTCTGTTGTTTGAGAGAGGAGATTTGGAAGGGGAAATGAAAAGTGTAAAAAACCCATAATCGCTCAAAGTTACCCAAATGGATTTGTAGGAAAATGACAAAGTACAAAGTTTCCAAGGAAATTTTCCAGTTCAATTTAAATTCACCTAAACTAGCAACATCTACATCGACTGAGGCCAAATATCTTTCAAGCCATGCCGTATTGGAGTTACACATTTTTTTTTAAACATAACAAAGTTCAGATTTGTTTTCTTTTCAGTTAAGGAGTTCTGGTTTTCCCAACATGCTATGTCAAAGTGTGTACATTCCTTTTAGAGCCTGATAAATAGAGAAGCAATCTGTCATCCATGATATCATCTATGATAGCAAAAGTCTGGGCAAATATTTAAATAAATACCCATAAGCAACCCTGAAATTATGGGCTATAGAAAGTATTTATAATTATCCTTTGGAATTTTCCAAGAGAGAAAGGTGCTTTCCCACCCTTATCTCATGTAATATTCAAAACTGTCTGGAGTTTGGGGACAAAAGTAAAGCAAAAATTCCCAGCAGTTTTTCATGGAGTTTGCAGTGAAGCTAGGAATTGAATCTGGACCTGCCCAGATATCCTTCTGGCTAAATGATATGTGTGTCTGGGCCTGATGGCTCCTTCCAGCTTCTTAACACTATCCTTTCTAGTCTGTAGCCTCTCTTATCCTGGACCTTGTCACTGTGAAGATATTTATGAAATTTCAGTCACCAAAATAGATCTGTATCTTTCATTTTTTACAGAAAAAGAAATTTATCCCCAGGGAGGTAGAAGAGTCCACCAGAGTTAGTAAGTTCTAAATCCAGGAATAGAATCTGCATTTCTTGTTTCCACATCACTGCTTTTTTTCATTTCAACAGAACAATTCTGGTCAGTTAATTTTCCAATAGATCTTCCTAACACTTTGATTAAAATTAAATCTATTTTTTTTAGATTTATATACCTGTCATTTTTATTGGTTAATTGTTAGTCAATTGTGTCTTTAATTAGTTGTGTGATGGAGTTGCAATTTATGTTTGACTATCCCACTGAAGTGTTGCCTTTATTTTCTTTTGTGACTCAAGAGTTTCCCCATGACTGAACTCTAGGCATTTGTGCAAATAGCTAACAAAATGACATAGTTAGAAAGGGCCATGGTGGTAAGGCATACTGGTAGATTTTTCATAAGTAGCATGTCTGAGATTTCAAGATTTAATTAAGAATGTTGGGCCAAATGCTCTGTGGGTATTTCCTCATTAATGAAATAAAGTTACAATAAGTTGCATGAAAAACAAAGTTGAATGTCATTTTTTTAATCCTTGAAATCAAGAGTAACACATTGGCACACAATTTCAAACTTTAAATATTGTTACACAAAAGCATATATTTTTGTAGTGGAAAATGTCATTTTAACTTACTTTTGGGTCTGCACTCTGTAAACCCCAATTGGTCTTCATAGGATTTTAATAATGTAGGCAGTCCCGATAGATGGTGATTGAAGTGTAATTATAGTACTTTACAGTTTGCAAAGAACTTTCAATTTCATGATCTGAGTTGAGGCTTATAATGTTCTTAGGATTTATTGGTCTATCATTGTTACATCATAAAAAGTAACATTTAAAGGTATTAAATAATTCAGTCAGCCACAAAATAAGTTAATTGTGTAGTTTGAGGTTTGTCCATGTTTTCAAATTTCAAATTAGTCAGAAAAAAAAAATATTTATTGAGTGTCTCTGTGTGCCAGGCACTGTCCTAGCTACTGGAGATAGAGTAGTAAATATGAGTCTTTACTCTCATGGAGCTTACAATCTCCTAAATGGAGATGATAGATTAACCAGAAGCCAGAAAACAGACAAACATAAAACAAATTTCAGATGCTTCTTATGTGTGGAAAAGCCAGGATAATGTGTCAGTGTTTGAAGTCGGGGGCAAACTAAATGCTTTAGAAAGGATGGTCACAGAAGGCCTGACAAGGAGTCATTTAATGTCTGAGTTTTGGAAAGAAATCAGCTGGGTAAAACCCTGGGAAGTGTTCCAAACACAGGGATCTAAGGTGGGAAAGACTATGGTGTCTCCAAAAGAAAAGATAAGGGATAGGGTTGAGAGATAACGATGTTGTTATAGGCGGAGGGGAGATTACGTAGCACCTTGCATACTGTGTTGAATAGTTTAGAATGTTGTGTAACTTCTGTGAAATGCCATTAGAGGATTTTGAGAACAGATGTGGTATGACTGGATTTATGGTTTAGAAAATCCATTCAGCTATAGTGTATAGGAGGATTGCTTGTGAGGGGCAAAACTGGAATTGCACACATACACACAAAATAGCTAGGAGATTACAGAGATAAACCCATGAGACAGAATGCCGTGTCTTGTACTGAAGTGGGTGGCAATTAACCTAGTGAGGAATGTGGGGTGTGTCACTATTAGACTGATAGAAAGGAAAAGGCAGGAGGAGAGAAAAAGAAGAATCAGGAATAATTCTGGGTGTTTTTATTCTGAGTAAATGGGTATACAGTAATTTTCTGAATTAGGAAAGGCTTAGTGTGAGGAATATTTAGGGATATAAATTTAACAAATACTTATTGAGTGCATATTACCAGCCTATGACTGTACTTAGCACTGGAAAAATAGCTGTGGGAATTAGTCTCTATCTTTATGGAACAAGTTTTCCAGATGGGGGAGACAGACAATAAATAAATAATACATATCGAGTGATGATAAGTGAGGAGAAAACGTTAACTTTACAAGGCAAATAGGAAAACTTAAGGTAGGGTTGATCTTCTATACAGGTTTGTTGGGGAGGCCTCCACAGTGAGGTGATGTTTGCAGAAAGACCTAAAGACAGTAAGGAAGTGAGCCATCCCAAATCTGATTGGATTATTGGATATTTGTGGAATATACGAGTTGTAAATGTAGATATTGAAGTCTGGGGTTTAGTGGAGAGCTTGGGGTTCAACATATAAATTTTGGAGCCTTTGGTATACAGCTGCATTTAATGCCCTAGGCTTATAGGAAGTAGAAGAGGGCTTGGGAGAGAGACCTTAGTCTTGTCCTGGAGTACATCAATGTAGAGATCATATGGGGAGAAGAAAATGGAGGAAGAAAGAGAGAAAAGAGAGAGAGAGAGGCTTGGCACAGTGACTCACAACTGTAATCCTAGCACTTTGGGAGGCCAAGGTGGTCAGATCATGAGGTTAGGAGATCGAGACCATCCTGACCAACATGGTGAAACCTCATCTCTACTAAAAATACAAAAATTAGCTGGGTGTGGTAGCACACACCTGTATTCCTAGCTGCTCAGGAGACTGAGGCAGGAGAATCACTTGAACCTGGGAGGTGGAGGTTGCACCTCCCAGATCGTGCCACTGCACTCCAGCCTGGTGACAGAGTGAGACTCTGTCTCAAAAAAAAAAAAAAAAAAAAAAAAAAAAAAAAAAAAAAGAGAGAGAGAGAGAAATGAAAGTGTTCATTAAAATATGAAGACAATTAAGTCTGTGGTCACACAGTGTTAAATGTGTTGAACAAAGGAGGGAGAGGTCAACAGTGTCAAATGTTGCTGAGAAAAGTCACAGTTGAGAACAGAAAAGTGGCCATTGGCTTTGACAAGATTCAGATTCTTGTTGACACTGAGCAAAGCCAATTTAATGAAATGCTGAGGACTAAAGCTCCACTGGAGTGGATTGAGAAGAGAATGTGATATAGGGAAGTAAAACCATGAGTATAGTCAAGGCTTGAGAGGCAGTGTGTGTGTGTGTGTGTGTGTGTGTGTGTGTGTGTGTGTGTGTGTGAAGGAGATCGAAATCACGTGGTTGTGGCTAGAAGCTCCTGTGGGATCAAAGAAGGATTTAGTTTGTTTTTATGATGCAGACATTAAGACATATTTCTAAGTTGAAAATGATTTAGTATAGAGGGAGAGATTGATGAGCTAGAAGAGAAAGGGGATAATTTTAAAAGCAACATACGTATAAAGGCAAGGAAAGAGGATCTAGGGCACAAGGAGAGAGAGAGTAATATTAATCAGAAAAAGGAGCTCTAATCCCGTGGAAAAAAATGAAAATTAGAGAGAGAGAGAGAGACAGACAGAGAGAGACAGAGAGAGAAAGTGTGTGTGTGCATGTGTGTTTGTATGTGGTGGAGTTGAAGGAAATTGGGAGTAGGAAGATGAAGTTGGCTTTTGAAAATGATTTTATCTATTTGTTTCAGTGAAATATGAATCTGAAGTTGACAACTATATGTGAGATGCAATTGAGCTTTACAGACTTAAAGAGAGCAAGGTGTTAACTAGTTGTCTCAGAGAGGGTGCAAGTGAATTTACTAGAGCAGTGTTAAATGGCTATCATACTGAACCTAATTTACAGTGAGTCCAGCCAGCAAGTATGTGGAATTGGACTAATGTTTTTAGCTGCTTGGGAACAACTGTGTCAAGTAAGTAGACAGTTGAGTTTAACCAGACTTGGGTTTTTACCAGTCCAGTATGATAAAGAAGAATAATTTTTGTAATGGAGTCATTATATTTTTGGATGATGAAATGTGTGCTTTGTAAGATAGAGGAGGGGTTATGGATAATGAAAAAACTAGTAGAGTATATAGATTAAAATTAGCTGTGGAATAAAAGAAAATTTTAACTAACCATCAAAGAATGGGATGACTGAAATTGAAATTTTGGAGATAGTGTAATCAGGCATATGGCCATATGAAGGTGGCTGGGGTAAGGAGAAGACAAGATTTTTGGCCCTTTACATTACAATAATTGAGAGGGCAGGGTGTCAGATGGCTATATGCTGATTTTAAAGTTACAATGACTGATGAACGGGGTGGCAGAGTCTACTAATGAGATAGGCTTAGGAGATGACATTTCACAGTGTAGCCACAATGGCAAGCACTATGTTATGTGCGTCAAAAAAGCAGGGGTTTTGAAAGAAGGTGTGAAACAATTTGGAAATAATAATGGGAAGCGATGAGGAGATCCACTCCATTTCCGGACTGTAAGGATCATAGGGAATAGAGAGTAACATATCTTTACTTGAGAGGGAAGTAGGAAGAAATGTTCTCAGGCAAGAGCCTGATTTTATTTAGAGCAAGAAGGTATAGGACATTTTCAGGAAAGAAGCTGAGGATGGAAGAAAGATTGCTGAGGATGGACCAGGATATCTAGAAGCCATAATGGGAGCATCTGGGAGGAAGGAGAAGGTTGAGCGATAAAGTCAGATTAGCAGCATTGCCGAAGAATAGAAGACTGGTATCTATGTGGTGATCTAGGGAGCGTGGGTTTATGATGGTGACTGAGGGGAGTAATATGATGAGCAGTGTTGAGTTTGCTCCAGAGTGTGTGGCAATTGGAGAATTTTGGTGGCTGATTGATCCATATTTAGAAGTGAAGGGCAACTAGAATCATGTAAGGTAAAAGCTTTGGGCTACTGATCTTCTTAATTCAAGTCTAGTATTTTCCTTGTTGTTAACCTGGGACTCCTATATTATGTTTTTTAAAGCTCCTGTGAAGTATACAATATTTTTTGCTCTCTAGGAGTACTGGAAAGGAAAACTTGCTTCTATTTTTTGTGAAACTCGGAAAAAAAAAATAAAAGGTAAACAACTAGAGAAAATAAATATAGTTGCTTTATAATATACAAACTGTAGATTTATATTAGGAGGGAATGCATAGGATAGGGTTGATAAAAAGAATGCAGCATGGCGATTGCAAATTTTAAATAGTATCTGGAAGAGACCTTTTACTTTGCTGGGAAATAAGGTATAGGGCATTTTGGTCTGGTTTTTATAGTTGCAATGGGAAGCACTTAATTTATTATAAGGCTGCCCTTGGAAAAACAGATGGATTCTCATGGAAATTTGGGAAGAGGAGTCACACCAAGTTCTCATGAAACCTAAAGTTTGATGATGGGGAGAGGTTGAATTCTCAGGATCTATTAAAAGCTTAGAATTTGTAGTTTATGGATTTTATAGTCTAAGATTTTGCATTTGTTATATAACTTTGCTGTGCTCTAGGAGATTTGTTCCTGTTTCTCCAACTTGCCTTTGTGAATTCTTTACCTCCCATTACAGTTGCCAACAGATAGGATATGATTAACTTACCTAATAGGCCAAGTGATTAAGCGTCCCATAGATAGACTGTATCTAATCAGGAACAACCTTCTCAATTAACCAAGACTGGAAATGAGAGGAATGAGATTATGTGGCTGCTTAGGCAGCAAGGACTGTGGTTGGACAGATTCCCTTAGAGGGAGATATGGGAGGCAGGCAATGACTACCATGGCTCACTACTAAGCTATTCCAGGCTGCAGAAGGACGTGTACAAATGCCTGAAATTATTTGTATTTTTGGTTTGGGGAGTGGTCATCAGCTTTCTGAATTCATGTATATTTAGCTTTATAATTGTAATGTTTATTATTGCATGATGCTATATGGTATTTTGGCTCATATTCTAGAACCCTTTTTAGAACTTTGTAGATGAGCCATAGGAAGCAAAATAATTTTTTTTTTTTTGAGACAAAGTCTCACTTTTGTCCCCCAGGCTGGAGTGCGATGGCACTATCTCCACTCACTACAACCCCTGCCTCCCGGGTTCAAGCAATTCTCCTGCCTCAGTCCCCCACGTACAGGAGCATGCCACCACACCCGGATAATTTTTTGGTATTTTTAGTAGATCTGGGGTTTCACCATGTTGGTCAGGCTGGTCTCAAACTCCTAACGTCAGGTGATCCATCCACCTCCGCCTCCCAAAGTGCTGGGATTATAGGCGTGAGCCACCGATCCTGGCCAAATGATTTAAGAAGACAGTTCTCAGAAGATTTTCTTTCTACTTTTCCCAGAGCCTGATCACCATTTGGTGCAGGGATATAGAGGAAACACATTTGATAGGAAATTTATGACTTACTACTAAAATATGCTTCCATTCCTAGAATTATGCCAAGTGAATAGAATAGATTGTCCTTTACCAATGTAACTAATGTAACCCTTAGTTCAGGTATGTCTCTGCCAGTATGAGGTCTGAGATAATTCAAGGAAGGGAAAGTTGGGGATACTCACCTTTGATTTTGTTTGGGCTTCATATTTTCTTTCTCAAGAAAACTTAATGAAACAGGTTTTACTGAACAGCACCTGGCACTTCCTACTTGTATAAACTTTTAACCTAACATTACAGAAATCAAAAAGTTTTCCTTAACTTTGTGAATAAATTATAACTCTGTTTAAAAATTTCAACTGATGCCTTTCATTGCTAAAATCTTTCCTAAAAGTATGCAAAATCAGACTAGCTACAAATATTCTTCAATATTGTTTTCAATACGTCCTAAGGACTCAACTGCTTTCTTATTATTTTGTATTACCTTCTCTTCTAGACATTTGAAGTTCCCTTCAGCTCTCCCAAATTTAACTAATAAATAAGATACAGTCTCCCCAATTTCCTTAGTATTTGTGGTCCACAAAAATAATCAGGAAGGTTTCTAATAATTCCAAACAATCACAAAAACAATTACAAAATTGCACACATTTATAAATCGCATAACAAAAACAAAATTACAAATTTTTCCAATTTCTTATAATGGTAGTTTTTAACTTCCATCTGTATTGGTAACTGAAACTCCCATGGACTTCTATTTTTATTTTTTTTAATCTTTGGGGTAGAATTTCCCAAAACACTCATTTACCTCAGATTTCATTCTTCCTTGCTGACAATAGAAAAAGTAAAGAAGACTGAGCATCATCTTGGCTCTGAAGACAAATTAGAATTTTCAAAACCACCAAGTTAATTAATAATTTAGCCTCATGATTGTAATGCTTACTATGTCATGATACTGTATGCCAATAAGTGTTGGTCTTGCTCAAGAAAAGTCTTCTTCTTCTTCTTCTTCTTCTTTTTTTTTTTTTTTTTTTTTTTTTTGAGACAGGGTCTCACTCTGTGGCCCAGGCTAGAGTGCAGTAGTGAGATCTCAGCTCACTGCAACCTCTACCTCCTCAGTTCAAGTGATTCTCATACCTCAGCCTCCTGAGTAGCTGAGACTACAGGCATGTGCCACCACACACGGCTAAATTTTGTATTTTTAGTAGAGGGTTTCAGCAAGTTGGCCAGGCTGGTCTCGATTTCCTGACTTCAGGTGATCCACCTGCCTTGGCCTCCCAAAGTGTTGGGATTGCAGGCGTGAGCCATCACGCCCAACCAATAAAAATCTTTGGTGCATTTTTTCATAAAGCCCACAGTGGCTGAAGGCTGAGAAGTCCACCAAGGCATCAGCAGGTTCTCGTCAGATACCAAATCTTCCGGCACCTTGATCTTGGACTTCTCAACCTATAGAACTGTGACAAATAAAAATCTATTGTTAGAAACTACATAACTTATAGTATTCTGTTATAGCAACCCAAATGGACTGAGACAGTTCCCAATGACTGTTTCCTATTGATAAATGATAAAAGAACTCAACTTATGCAAAGGTCCTTGTGGTCTTCCCTGTTAGCCAGTGCCATGACCCCATGCCCTGGTCCTCCCTTGGTCTAAGACTAGCTTCATTCTTAATCTAATGTAATTCTCCACTAGCTTCTCCACTAGCTTCATTCTTAATCTAATGTAATTCTTTTCAGGCCCAGTGTTTGCTGGAAATGTTCCCCTTTCCATTTATCTTCATTATGTACTGTAAAACAAAGAAATCTAAGAAGGCATAAAGAAGCAAAATGGGGCAATAAATGGTTTTTTTCTTCTTTTATATCTAGACACAAGCACTGGCCACAAGCATTATTTGATGGCATCAAACCTCAAGTCTGCATTCCTGGGACCATGTTTACTCTTCTTTCCTTAGACTATCTTAGTGTGAGTTGGGGTAGAAAACGGGAGCACAGACTTTTTTTTTCTCCCTTGGGGAGTGATTTTTTTTCCTAAAAGAGGCTCATAAATCAGATCAAGGACAGGTGAAAGAGAAACAGATCATAGTAATCTCTCCTGCAAAACAAACTTTATCAGTTGTAGCTTTCAAAAACATCCACGAGGTGCTCTTGCTATCTAAAAACGAAGTGAGAAATTGCATCTTGCTGTTTACAACAGAAATGGAATCATTTTTCACAACTTGACCTTTATGCCAGGTACTTTTTCCTCAGAAAATATGTCAGTGAGAAAGAGGAAAGGGAATGAATGGTGGAGCTTCATATGAAAATATGAAATTAAATCTATTTCAAGATAGTCGTCTTGAAATGGGTGAATTATCTTGTTTTCCACAAAATAAAATAGCATATCTAAGACATTTTATTTCATATTTGACTACATTTTAAAGATAATATAAGTGGATTTTGAATTTATAGGAAAGAGGCTCCTTTCTCATTTGGAACACAGAGAACTTTAGTTTCTGATAAGAAGCCAACTGAATTTGATTTCGTTGGAGAGTTGGTGTGAGGAAAACATGCAAGAACAAAAAGCTAGTCTATAGGGATAACACATTAGTGAATAGCAAAATGTTTACATTGAAAATAATCTGTGGTAAAAGATGTTGCTCTAGCCTAGGCAACACAGTGAGATCCCATCTCTACAAAACCGAAACTGTTAGCCAGGCATGATGGCATGTACCTGCAGTCCCAGTTACCAGGGAGACTGACAGAAGAAGACCACTTGTACTGGGGAGGTCGAGGCTGCAGTGAGCTGTGGTCAAGTCACTGCACTCCAGTCTGGGTGATAGAGCAAAGTCTTATCTCAAAACAAAACAAGCAAACAAACAAAAAAACAAATTGTTACTGTTATTTCTATTTATGTCACTTCAAAATTTAGAGAAGTTATTCAGTACAGAGTGCCATCCAAAAAGTAAAAATGTGTATCCTAAAGGAACAAACAAGTCACTGTTTTTTAAAATTACATTTTTTCCTTAAATTACCAAAAAAGTAAAACTCAGCTTCAATCACACCAGTTTACAATTACAGGAAGGATGAAAATTTCCCCAAATGTCCTGTTCAACTACATCTCCAAGGAAACCACTGCTAGTACTTTGGCATATTTGCTCTGTGATTTTCCTATGCGTTTTCTAACTCTCTGTCTCCCTCTTTCTCATACTTTTACCTTATATAGTCCTATACTGTTTCAATGTTAAAACTAGATTTTTATTTTTAAATAAAAAGATATAAATATATGGCCTTTTTTCATTATCTATGCAAATAATGGCATTACAAACAAAAAGTCAGAAACATCAATAACTTCAAGTTAGACCTTTAAAAGACCATGTCTATACAGCTAGCTACACCCTATACAGCTAGCTACCAACCTATACAGCTAGCTGCTCAACCTGTACAGCTAGCTGCTCACCCTACACAGCTAGCTACCACCCTACACAGCTAGCTACCATCCTGTACAGCTGGCTACCCCCGTACAGCTAGCTACACCCCTGTACAGCTAGTTACCCACCCTGTACAGCTAGCTACCACCCTGTACAGCTAGCTGACCATCTTGTACAGCTAGCTACCACCCTGTACAGTTAGCTACCACCCTATACAGCTAGCTGACCACCTTATACAGCTAGCGACCACCCTATACGGCTAGCTGACCACCCTGTACAGCTAGCTACCACCCTGTACAGCTAGCTACCCACCCTGTACAGCTAGCTACCACCCTATACGGCTAGCTGACCACCCCGTACAGCTAGCTACCACCCCGTACAGCTAGCTGACCACCCTGTACAGCTAGCTGACTACGCCGTACAGCTAGCTGACCACGCCGTACAGCTAGCTGCCACTCTGTACAGCTAGTTACCACCCTGTACAACTAGCTGCCACCCTTTACAGCTAGCTACCACTCTGTACAGCTAGCTACCCACCCTGTACAGCTAGCTACCACCCTATACAGCTAGCTGACCACACTATACAGCTAGTTGACCACTCTTAGGCCCATGAATGTTAACACTTTTTTCTACCTGGGACATGAAATGTTGAAAGAAAGAGGTTGAAAAGCAGATACCTTAACCTCATTTCTTGGGAAGAGAATACATTACTGAAAGTCATACAATTTTTCTTTGAAATTTTTCTTTACAAAAGCCAGGTGCGGTGGCTCACACCTGTAATCCTAGCACTTTGGGAGGCTGAGTCCGGCGGATCATGAGGTCAGGTGATAGAGACCATCCTGGCCAACACAGTGAAACCTCGTCTCTACTAAAAATACAAAAATTAGCCAAGTGTGGTGGTGGGTGACTGTAGTCCCAGCTACTTGGGAGGCTGAGGCAGGAGAATCACTTGAACCCAGGAGTCGCAGGTTGAAGTAAGCCAAGATCGCCACTGCACTCTAGCCTGGTGACAGAATGAGACTCTGTCTCAAAAATAAATAAATAAATAATAAAAGAAATTTTTCTTTGCAGAATTTGGACAGGAACTCATACTCTTATGTCTGTAAGAGTGGATACATACTGTATCTATTTCAATCTGTAGATTCTCAGAGGAGTTGCTTTCCTGGGGTGGGGGAAAGAGACTACAACTCACATTAACATACTAAGAAATGCTATACAAAACATGTCTGATTAACGTGCGTGACCCCAACAGTGCCCAGAGCACAGAAAAGGACAATAGGACCCCAAATGGGAGGAAGAGTCTGGAATTGTGAGTCCCCAATTTGCAACGAGTCCTGTTGGTATGAGAACGTAACTGATTTTGAAACTCATCCCAGTAGGGTACTGTGGGGGTGTTTGCATGGCCTGCGACTGAGTGGCTAAGAATGTGAGCATAGAAAAAGCTACAACATTTTGAGGTTAATGCAACTTTTGCTGTGGGGTATCCCCTGTCTGAGCAGAATAGATATATGAACACAATAGATAAGTGGCAAATATTCATCTCACCACATATAATACTGATGCCTGGGTAAATCAGGACTTCGTCACAGAAGCAGAGGTGACAGTTGTGGTGGTAACTCAAGGTCAAGGAAACTGGTAACTTGCTTAAGCTGCCTCTCTCAGTGGGTGTCTGGGGCCATGAGAATCTGCCATGTCTAGTTGTGTGGCAAACGGGAAAATCTCTTACCATTAACTACCAAGAGATTTTAAGGTATGTATGTCTTTTGCTGTAGGGCCTTTCCCCAAATTGAGCATCATCTCGAAAGAGTGGTGATGTTAGTAATGGTTCAGGAGTAGATTTCGGGTCCAAGGTGGTGCCGTGGCAAAGAAGTCAAACCAGACTTTGAACATCATCAGTAGCAAACGGGGCAAAAGGCCAGAGAACTGATCAGATAAGGTTTATGCACATCCTTGGGAAACCTCAGATACATGTATTTAAAGAGACGCTCTCAATCAATAGACAAGTAGAGATCGGTAGCATCAAGATTTGACTACTAACAGATATTGTTAATATTCATTGTATTCACCTTATTGTAAGTGTGTTGCTGGAGCAGATGTCTCTCACATACCTAAAAACTTGAACAAGTTTTTCAGAGAAAATGAATTTGTTTTTCAAGTCATTGTAGCTACTCTTAGTTTATGTATATTATCAGATAATGATTTGCAGCTTTTAAATGACTTAGAAAACTAAAGCTTATTTTCTACAGCCATAAAATTTTATTTTCCAAGTTTGAAAATTGAAGTTCAAATTTGGAATGAGATTATTACTAAAATAAGTATTCTTTAGCTTTTTCCTTTATAAAATATTATCAGGGTTTTTGTTTGCTTACTTTAGTTTTTGCTACAGAAGTACCAGTTGAATATCCTTTATCCAAAATGCTTGGGATCAGAAGTATTTGACATTTCTTTTTTGGAGGGATTTTGGAATATTCGCATTACTGATTGAGCATTCCTGATCTGAAAATCTGAAGTTTGAAAATCTCCAATGAGTATTTACTTTGGGCATCATGCCAGTAGTCAAAGTTTCAGATTTAGGGGCATTTTGGATTTCAGATTTTTAAATTAGGAGTGCTCAACCTGTAATACGTGCTTGGCTTTGAAAAATGTGAAGGTCAAGGAATGCATTAAAAAGCAGTATTGTCCTTAATTCCACCGATTCCTTCAAAAATATGCATAGCTAGTGATCAGGATGTGTCAGACAAGGGGATTCTTTCATTTCTACCTTTGTTCTTGGTCCATCTAAGGAAATAATTAATATCCCAAATTCCTATGTCAGATACTTTATTAAAGAAATTAACTTGATTATTCACAATCTCTCAAAATAAAAGGCAATGTCTGTGAGAATTATTCTTTCTATTTTTTGATCTGGCGGGTTGTTTGCAATCATATGGTGCAGTAATACAAGCAATAAGATGTCACCGAAATGTACAAAATTCAATATCAATGATATTAGTAGCTAACATATTTTGTACTTAGTATGTGTCAGGCTCTATTATAAGAGCTTTGCATGTATTATATTACAAATGCCTCACAAAAGCTCTATGAGCAAGTACTATTATTATCCCTATTTTACAAACAAGGAAACGAAGGCATGTAAAAGTCAAATAGACTGTCTGAGCCTACACAGCTAGAGTCCGTGGGTAACACAGGTAGATTAACTTTGTTTATGAAGTCTCTTGTAGAAAATTAGTGGATGGGCTGGCATTTAAGGGAAAATCTTGCATTTGGTATTGACTATTGACATATAATTCCTTGCACTTTTAAACTTTGTTAGTCTCTGAATTAAAATAGGGCATATATATGAAATGTGGCATTTCAAAATGCCAGTTAGCAAGCATCATAAGGGAATGTAACCCCCTGTGGAAGATGCCAATGCTTCTCCAGTGAGGAGAAGTTGAATCATTGTGCTTCTGATTATATATTACATTTCCACCTCACTCTGAATAAGGAAGGGACATACTTTGTGGCATTTTAAATGTCAGTATTAGCCAATGTGAAGCTAGCTAATTTATTCTGGTCAAAGGAAAGAGGTATAGAATTGAGCATTATTGTAAATTCATGTTAATTCCTAATAATTCCTTTCCCAGGAATCCAAATTTAACTTCATGGTTTCGATAAATCTAATAAATTGTATGAGAACAGAAGGAACAAATTATTCCAGATGCATGCAATCGGACCATTTCCAGCAAATGGAAAACATTATAATTCCACACCATCTTATAATAGATTTGAGGCACAGAAATGTGAAGCATTGAACCTTGTAGCTGTATAGCTGGAAATTTTATTCATGGTAACTTTACCAGAAATTACACCTGATGTGATCTGTGTTCTGCCAACCTTGTTTGTTTTGGGTCATGAAGTATAGGAAGTGGGGAAGATGAAGACATAAGAGAGAAATTTACCCACACAGAAATCCAATTTAGATAATTTACACATTGTGTAAAAGATTTTTCTACTTAAAGCAACACTTGACTTAAAGATACCAAAACTGAATTCTGTATTTCATCACAACTCACTGAACCTGGAAAATGACTACGAGCTTTGAGAGCCCCTCCAGCTTCAGGTGATAAATGTCAAAGAACTTTGAGAGTTATCAGTACACTAGAACCTCAGCAGACCTAACTGAAGGCTCTTTCCTGAACAAAAAACAATAGGAATTTTCAAAAACTAATTAAATACAGACTTAGGAACTCATTGAGTCTTATCCAGGATGTGGTTTTCAATCCTGAATTAGCAGAACTATAATGAACCCCACCTTTGAAGCACATTAAAACCCCTTGATCTTTTTTCCCACTACGGTAATTCCTCAGTAAATTGCTTTATTGGTTTTATTTCTTTGACTGGAAGGAAATATACAATTCATTGTTCATGTTACTGATCACTGTAGCAGTCCTTATATTTCCTCTAACAATTGTGTCTGTTCTTCTTCCACGTATTAACATGCTACATTAATTTTTCAATACTTAAGATTTTACATTTTCATTTAAAATACAAATAAAATTATATGCCAAAATGTAATTTTAATGCATTCTATTCTATATAACTAAAACATTCTAAAATTTTTCAACTTGAAAGGAGACTTTGTCACATTTTGCTGGAAAGTTGTGTAGTGGAGTCACTTCAGAGATTACATGTATTGCTAGCATCAAAATCATCTTTCAAGGGCTTAGGTACCAGGCATCCTCATTTCATTAGATTCTCTTTATGGACTCTAGTTTTCATCTTCATGGCTTATCTGTATTATCCCAGTATCCCTACCTAGAGAATTTCTTCAATCTCTCTAACACATTAGAGATTGTTCTTGCAATCTGATTCTGTCGAGTCAATCATATTTCTTCCTTCCTTTAAGATCTGACCAAACACTCATCTCTAGCAAATTTTCTCTGATCAGTTCCATTATTCTCTGATTTTGACTCATCTTTTAATATTAGCATAGTTAGATATATTGTTTTTGATGTTTTGCTTTGTAGTTGTACTTTACCTTCTGGTTACCTTACAAGAGTATTCCAAGTTTGCTGTTACTGTTCACAGTAGCTCCAATATCTTTTGAGATCACTCACGTCATCTATTGATAATAATAATGCATCGTCCTTTTAAGCAAGGACAACCATTATAAATCATCAGGGTTTTTCTTTTGGAGGGAACAGGTATCAATCCCTCCAGCTTTTAGAAGCTTCTTCGTAGTCTACCAGATGGACGCTGTAGTAAAAGCAAGTTGAAACATGTATTTGTCAAATATCAAATAATTATTAGAAAGGAGACACAAAACCATAGTACATCTTATTTTCGGTAAACTCAGGGAAGTCACTGATCTCTGTCCTCAGCCACTTTGGACCATCACCTTGCAGGAATAAAATGTAAGAATCCAGGATAGTAGAATCGGTAATTCCCAGAGCTGTTTGTTTTGCTACGGTTTTATCTCAGCTTTATTGAAATATAATTGAGAAATAAAAATTGTATAAACTTAAAGCGTACAAGGTGATATTTTAATATACATATACACTAAAGTGATTACCACGATCAAGCTAATTAACATATTCCTCACTGCATAGAGTTATATTCTTTTTGTTTATAGTGCTGAGAACATTTAAGATCTATTTTTACCAAATTTCAAATATCTAATGTTGCCATTGAAAGTAATGGCAAATCCGCAATTACTTCTGCACCAGACTACTATTATTATTATTAACTATAGTTACCATGCTGTACATTTGATCTCCAGAATTTATTCATCTTATACTGAAAGTTTGTACTCTTTGACCTAATCCCTCCTTTCTTTAATCCCCCAGTCGTTGGCAACCATCTCCAGTCTCTGTTTCTGTGAGTTTCACTTCAGATTCCACATGTAAGTGAGATCATGTGGTATTTGTCTTGCAGTGTCTGGCTTATTTCACTTTGGATAATGTCCTCTAAGTTCATCCATGGCAGGATTTCCTTCTCTTTTAAGGTTGAATCATATTTAATTGTATATAAACGTAAATATACAGACACTATTTTTTCTTTATCCATTCATTCATCAACAGACACTTAAGTTGTTTCCATACTGGCTATTGTAAATAAACTACAGTGAAAATAGAAGGGAGGATACCTTTTCAAGAACCGTTTTTAATTCCTTTGGATATATACTCAGCAGTGAAGTGGGATTGCTGAATCATATTGTAGCTCTATTTTTAATTTTTTGAGGAACCTGTATACTCTTTTTTATAATGGCTAGAGGAATTTAGAATCCTATCAACAGTATAAGGGTTCCTTTTCTCCACATTCTTGCCAACACTTGTCATTTGACTTTTTGATAATAGCCTTCCTAAGAAGTGTGAGGTGATGCCTCATTGTGATTTTGGTTTGCATTTTCCTGATGATTAATGGTGTTAAGCACAGAATTTTTTCATACATTATAAAGCTACAGTAATCAAAATTGTATGTTACTGTCACAAAAACTGACACATAAACCAATAGAACAGAATGGAGAGTTCAGCAATAAACCCATGCATGGATACAAAGGTACTAAGGATACACAAGGGGGAAAGCATAGTCTCTTCAATAAATGATGCTTGGAAAACCAGATAACCATATGCAAAAGAATAAAATTGGACTCTTATCTTACACAATACACAAAGTTCAACTAAGAATAGACTTATATATAAGATCTGAAGTCGTAAATATCCTAGAGGAAAACACAAGAAAAGCTTCATGACATTAGTCTTGACAATGATTTTATGAATATGACCCTCAAAGCATAGGTAATGAAAAACAAATATAAACAAGTGGGTCTACATCAAACTACCAGATGTTTGCACAGCAAAGGAAACAATCAACAAAATGAAAAGGCAACCTACAGGATGGAAGAAAATATTTGCAAATCATATATACAATAGATGACTAATAGCCAAAATACATAAGGAACTCATGAAAATCAATAGAAACACAAGCCAGCAAACACAAGCACTTAAATAAAAATGTGGGCGAAGGACCTGAATAGACCTTTTTTTTTAAAGGTCACATGCAAATGACCAACAGATATCTGAAAAAGTACTCAACACCAAAGCTCTGTTTTGTCCAGTGTCCCCACTCCTATCACAGAGGAATTTGTCACCTTACCTGACAAAAAGAATGAGATCATTTCATCAGTCTCAAAATAAAGGACCCAAGAATATATTCCCAACCAATGTGGGAAATCCCTGCTGGTAGAAGACCATCCAGCAAGTGACATCATCACCAGAAAGGCATTAAGGGATACAGTTTAAATGTTGCAAAGGATTTTTAAAAAGAGCCACGAGTGAGATAACACTCAGAAATAATTTTTACTTTTATTATGTATAATAATGTTATTTTGTCAGTGTAAGAAAATATTTTTGTCTTTCAGAGTAGATGCTATATTTGGTTCTGCCTCCCACTCCCTACACCACTATCCTACTTTACTTCATAGAGGAGTCATTTTGTGGCCTCACAAGAGAGTTGGCCGATTCTGCTGAAAGATTGGCATCGACGTTTGCTTGTGGGAGTGCCTGAGGACAGAGAAACCTCCCAGCTTGCATGACTAGGTTGGATAACTTCTTCCTGTTTGCCAATAAACATTATGTTTGGCAGAAAACTGTTAAAGATTTGCTTCTATTGCAGCAGGCTGCCTGTTAGTGAGAGGAGTGTAGTCTTCCCTTCCCATAGCTGGAGACTTTTAACACATACCGAAAAAATACTTCATTGCTTCTAAAGGATCAGATTGGCTTATGTCAGTTTATAACAATAGGATTTTATCATTGACTGGCCATACTGACCTAGTAGTAATAAGAGTTTTTTTCCCGACCTGTCTCTGAAATGGTAGCTGCTTCATCAACATCTTGTCTGAATTATTTTCTTAATGACTCTCTTTTCTCTCAAAATCTGAAGGTGTTCGAAAAGTGCTAGCAGTTTAATCCAAGGTCCATTTTGCAAGGACTCTTGCATATTTTACAGAGAGAATGACTGGTGGAGTCATTTTACGAGAAGACATAACATGGCTTGTAGTCCCAAGTCAGATGACTGCAGGCCAGGTAGCAGGTCTTCTCTTAGCCCTTTTCTCCTCACCTTTCCATGCAGCAGAGGGCAGTAGTGAACTGTGCATTTGTCTATGCTTTATTTCCTTTAGAAACATAAGCCAAATACATACAATAATAATACATTTAAAATAATATTTAAACTATTCCATATGTATAGTATTTTTGCTCCACTGAACAAAGGGATTTACCTGGGCCACAGTCCAATAAATAGTAGCTAATTTTAGTCTTCAGACTTGTGCTTGTTTGGACAACTTAGAATTTGAGTCTAATGTTATATTGCAACTAGCTGTTAACAAATCAGATGTGAGAAGAAATTAGACATTTCAATGTTTTCTGAGAAACATAATTTCCTTAAGGAAATGTTGTGGCATAAATGTATTTTAGCTATATTTTAAACTTAAAACACTGTGTTCTTCAAGGAAAATATCAAATCTTTCACAAAATTCTATCTTCTTTAAAAGCCTCTTTAATAAATTAAATAAAAATGATGTTTATTGTCAAACAACTACATATATGGAACTTAAAAATTAGACTTATGCAGTAGGAAAAAGTCCTCTAACTCACTTTTTGGTACTCACTACTTCTGTTTACCTGGGCTAGTCAATTTTAGCTTTTTAAAAGTTTCTTAATTTCTGGTACTTACCTACATATTTGAAAATATCATGTTTATCAAAATTTTTCCTTATTTTTTGTCTTAAATGTCATATGTCATCTTCCTAGCAAATAAGATGAAAAGTTAGCTCTCTTACACTCCTCTCAAATATCTCCTCTCCATATTCTTCCAAAAAATCATTTAAAATTATTCAATCTTGGGCCTTGTGCTTCACTTGTAGTAGGCAATTACTAACTGTATATCTAGTTGCAGGATATTTGAACCACTGAAAGGAGTTTCCAATGAAGAAAAGGTTATTTTCATATATTTAAAAACTTATAGAATGCAGCTAAGGCTGTGTTTAAGGCAACCTACAGGATGGAAGGAAAATTTGGAACTCAATCTTTTTTATGCCAGTTTTTCCAAAATTATCTATGACTTGAATACAATCTCATTCAAAATTCCATCTTTTTTTGAAAATTTGTGCACTTTCTATAAAAATGCAGATCTAGTATATTTACGGTAAGCTCAAAAGAGAACAAATGAAGGCTATACTGTACCAGATGTAAAGATCTGTTATAAACGCACAGCAATTAAGACAATGTAAGATTAGTACAAGCACAATCATATCAATGAACTAAAATATAGAACCCAGAGACAGTTCTACACATGATATATGATATAATATGTGACAAAAGCATTGTTGCAGTTCTGTAAGTTAGAAAGAGCTAGGTCAACTGGATATCTATATGGGAAATATGTACTTTGACCTATGATATATGTGATAGGCAAAAATTAGGGGTAAATCATATGCCTAAATATAAAAAGAAAAACCATAATTCTTCCTGAAGAAAATGGGGGAAAATCTTTAAGACCTTTAAATAGTTCATGTTTCATGAAGATCTTTTTAAACAAAGATTTCTTAAACAGAGTGTGAAAACTCAAACCATACAAAAAAGATTATAAGTGAACTGCATTAAAATTAAGAATTTAACCCATGCAGCTATTTAAATCATGCTGCTATAAAGACACATGCACACGTATGTTTATTGTGGCACTATTCACAATAGCAAAGACTTGGAATCAACCCAAATGTCCATCAATGACAGACTAGATTAAGAAAATATGGTACATATACACCATGGAATACTAGGCAGCCATAGAAAAGGATGAGTTCATGCCCTTTGCAGGGACATGGATGCAGCTGGAAACCATCATTCTCAGCAAACTATTGCAAGAACAGAAAACCAAACACCGCATGTTCTCACTCATAGGTGGGAATTGAACAATGAAAACCCTTGGACACAGAAAGGGGAACATCCCACACCAGGGCCTGTTGTGGGGTGGGGGGAGGGGGCAGGGATAGCATTAGGAGCTATACCTAATGTAAATGACAAGTTAATGGGTGCAGCACACCAACATGGCACATG
This sequence comes from Rhinopithecus roxellana, assembly GCF_007565055.1. Taxonomy (NCBI): domain Eukaryota; kingdom Metazoa; phylum Chordata; class Mammalia; order Primates; family Cercopithecidae; genus Rhinopithecus; species Rhinopithecus roxellana. The sequence continues at coordinate 49,650,456 of NC_044551.1, forward strand.
TATACATATGTAACAAACCTGCACGTTGTGCACATGTACCCTAGAACTTAAAGTATAATAAAAAATTTTTAAAAATTAAGAATTTATTTTTATTCAAAGACATTTTAACATTAAGTGTTAAAAAGCAAAGCAGACTCATATTTGATAAACGAATTATATTCAGAATAAAGAGCTCCTACAAAAGAATAATAATAAAAAGACTGACAATTGATTTTTATTTTCTTTGGTTTAGATGGAGTCTCACTCTGTCGCCAGCCTGAGCCTCTCGGCTCACTGCAACCTCCACCTCCTGGGTTCAAGTGATTCTTCTGCTTCAGCCTCCCAAGTAGCTGGGACTACAGGCGTGCGCCACCATGCCCGACTAATTATTGTATTTTTAGTAGAGATGGGGTTTCACCATGTTGGCCAGGATGGTCTCCATCTCTTCACCTCATGATCCGCCTGCCTTGGCCTCCCAAAGTGCTGGGATTACAGGCGTGAGCCACCGCGCCCGGTCTGACAATTGATTTTTTAAAAAAACAGGCAAAGACTCTTCACAAGAGAGTATATTCCAATGATCAATAAGGATAACAAAAGGGATGTGCAAATGGCTAGGTACAATTGGTTAGAGAATTGCAAATTAAAGTACAATGAAATACAGATACACATCTATCATGATAGCTGAAGTTAGAGTCTATCAATGTCAGCAAGGAGGAGCAGCCAAAGAAAGTGTAAATGGTAGGAGCAAGGAGCCAGCACTACCCTTAGGCTAGGATAGCTGAAAGACAGGACCTCCCGGAAGTCCACTGGAAGAGAAACCCAGCAACTGCCACCTAAGGCCGAATAGGGAGGGAGCTTTCCTCTGCTAGCCAGTCTGTACCTTCCATTAAACAAACTAAATTGGAAGCCAGAGGGCGCTGGGTGCAGCTGATGCAATCGGAGAGGTCAGACTCCCATAGCACAGAACTGAGTGGAGGGCTGTGGTGACTGATCTGGAGGGGTAAACAAAGAGCCAGCACAGACTGTTTAATCATTTGATCATTTGTTTGCTATCTCTCTATCAATGTAGCTAGCTAGGTTAGTTAGTTATTTATTTTTGCCTAGCTGTTTCTGTTTATTTACTTTTTGGTGGGAAAGTTGTTGCATATGTGAAGAAAATCAAATGGCACAAAAGATTCAGAATGACAAGCAACTAATGTTTGTATGCTTACAGGTCAGGCCTTTGCTAAGCTTATTTACAGATTTCAGGGCTTCTTGCTCGAGGTACAGTGTGATTAAATTTTGGAGGTGGGAAGAGGACATTAGCTAAAGGCAGCTGCATGTGCTGCAATAGTAACTTTTTTTTTAAGCTTCAAAGGCAAAATACTTTTACAGTGAATTTTATTAAAATTTTCATAATCAAAACTTGGAAGAGAGACAAGCATAGTCTAATACCATGATAGCTAATAGTTATAATTAATTTGACTAATGCTCCCATTAATTAATTAATTTAATAGAGCAATACTTATTTTAAGGGAGTATTTATCATTTGAACAGCCAGCAATCATTTGTTCATCTTATTTTCTTAAAGAAAACATATGCAGAGGCAATGTTAAAATAATGACTACATTTTGCAATAGAAGGTTTTTGTGTTAAGTGCATGACTTTTCCCCTGGCACGAAAGACATGTTGTTCATTGTAGCAAATGGAATATATGTTGCAAAAAATACTTATCATTATCTAACCACCAAAAATACATTACATTTTAAATATATTTAATATTATTATCTTCTAACACATTTATAAACACAACATTTTTTAAGAATTGTTTTGCTTTGTTTTTTTTTTTAGATGGAGTCTCGCTCTGTTGTCCGGGCTGGAGTGCAGTGGCCAGATCTCAGCTCACTGCAAGCTCCGTCTCCCAGGTTCACGCCATTCTCCTGCCTCAGCCTCCCGTGTAGCTGGGACTACAGGCGCTTGCCACCTTGCCCGGCTAGTTTTTTGTATTTTTTAGTAGAGACGGGGTTTCACCGTGTTAGCCAGGGTGGTCTCAATCTCCTGACCTCGTGATCCGCCCGTCTCGGCCTCCCAAAGTGCTGGGATTACAGGCTTGAGCCACCGCGCCCGGCCAAAAATTATGTTTTATGTATACCTACCTAAGAGTTATTTCAGGTTCAGGTCCAGACCACTGCAATAAAGCAAATATTGCAATAAAGTGAGTCACACAAATGTTTTGGTTTCACAGTGCATATAAAAGTTATGTTTACACTATCTTGTAGTCTAGTAAGTATGCAATAGCATTATGTGTAAAAAAATGTGGAAACCTTAAAAAATGCTTTATTGCTAAAAATGCTAATTAATGATCATCTGAGCCTTGAGAGAGTTGTAAGTTTTTGGTAGTGAAGAGTCTTGCCTTGAGGTTCATGGATGCTGACTAATCGGAGTGATGGTTGCTAAAGGGTGGGGTAGCTACGGCAATTTCTTAAAATAAGAGAACAATAAAGTTTGCCACAGTGATTGACTCTTCCTTTCACAAAAGATTTCTCTGTAGCATGCGATGCTGTTTGTTTGAAAGAAGTAGAACTTCTTTCAAAATTAGAGTCAATCCTCTCTAACCCCGTTGCTGCTTGATCAATTAAGTTTATATTATACATATATGTGTATATACACATATATACACATAAATTTATATCATATTCTAAATCCTTTCTTGTAATTTTAACAATGTTCAACTCATCTTCACCAAGTATAGATTCCATCTCAAGAAACTATTTTCTTGGCTTATCCATAAAAAGAAGCTTCTCATCCTTCCAAATTTGATTATGAGCTTGTAGGAATTGTCACATCTTCAGGCTTCACTTAGAATTCTAGATCTCGGGCCAGGCGCAGTGGCTCATGCCTGTAATCCCAGCACTTTGGGAGGCCGAGGCAGGAGGATCACAAGGTCAGGAGTTCAAGACCAGCCTGGCAAACATGGTGAAACCCCATCTCTACTAAAATTACAAAAATTAGCTGAGCATTATGGCGTGTGCTTGTAATCCCAGCTACTTGGGAGGCTGAGGCAGGAGAATCGCTTGAATCCAGGAGGTGGAGGTTGCAGTGAGCCATGACCATGCCACTGCACTCCAGCCTGGTGATAGAGTGAGACTCCGTCTCAGAAAAAAAAAAAAGAAAAAAGAATTCTAGATCTCTTGCTATTTCTCCTGCCTCTTCAGTTGCTTCTTCCTCTGAAGTCTTGAACTCCTCAAAATCACTCATGAGGGTTGGAATCAACTTCTTCCAAACTCCTGTGAGTGATATTTTCACCTGCTCCCATGAATCACAAATGTTAATGGCATCTAGACTGGTGAATCCTTTCCAGAGGTTTTGAATTTACTTTGCCCAGATCTATCAGAAGAATCACTATATGTGGAAGCAATAGCCTTACAAATGTATTTCTTAAATAATGAGATTTGAAAGATGAATTACTCCTTGATCCATGGGCTGAAGAATGGATGTTGTTTTAGCAGGCATGAAAACAACACTAGTCTCCTTGTACATGTCTATCAGAGCTCTTGGGTGAAAAGGTGCATTGTCAATGAGTATTAATATTTCATAAGGCATCTTTCTTTTTTTTTGGAGGAATATTTTTAGTTTGTTAAATAAAAATGTTTTTTAGAATGGTACTTTTCACATTACAAAAATAAACCAAAATGAAGAAAAGGTCACTGTAAAATGATGGGAAAAGGATCTGTAGATTTGCTTTTAGTATTTCAAATAGTCAACAATGCACATCATAAAATGAATGCAAGATCACAACAGTCTTGTATTTACTTTGTATTTGAAGAAGATAGTGAAATAAGTGGTCACATTCTATTTTCTTTTAATTGTTATTAATATGGTTGATCCGATTGGCTCTTCGATGAGTTTCATCCATGAAGTTCTACAGTTGTTCTATTAACATTCGTTTTTTAACTTTTATGCTTCTTTAATGACATTTTGTAAAAATATTAGTCTTGTTTGTAAACTGCCTTGCACATGGCTTCAGTAAAGTGAAGATTCTTTCATATTTTCTCCCTGGCTTTCGAATCTCTTTCATTATTTGTGCTTTTAGTTCGGTATTGACCTCTTCATGGCTTCTGCAATGCATCACTTTCTTTCCTTTGTTGAGTGAAGATGCTGGTATGTTCTTTTCAGCACATTGTTCTTTATTTCTTGGCTCCTCATGATTTTTAAAAAATCCCCCAACAGTGAGGTCATTGGTTCCTAAATGGTCATGACCAAGAGCCTGCTTCTGTATGATTGGTTGGCTGTTCCAGTAAACTGACTGGAGAAGATGTTGAAAATTCAGTATCCATAGCATTTGGTGTAATGTCTGATGAAAGTTGGTCTGCAACATGATTTTCAACCACATCATGTACTATTGAATCATTAGTGGTTTCTTGTCAGGAGAACCCACTCCCGATGGTTACATGAGTTCTTTTCTATTTCCTAAATGTCTTGGCTGGTTTAAGAAATAAAGGGAAAGAGCACAAGAGAGAGAAATTTAAAGCTGGGTGTCCGGGGGAGATATCACATGTCGGCAGGATTTGTGGTGTTCCCCGAGCTGTAAAACCAGCAAGTTTTATTAGCAATTTTCAAAAGGGGAAGGAGTGCACAAATAGGGTGTGGGTCATAGAGATCACATACTTCACAAGGTAATAAAATATCACAAAGCAAGTGGAGGCAGGGCAAGATTACAGGACCACAGGATGGGGCGAAATTAAAATTGCTAATGAAGTTTCGGGCACACATTGCCATTGATAACATCTTATCAGGAAACAGGGTTTGAGAGCAGACAATCTGTCTGACCAAAATTTATTAAGTGGGGATTTTCCTCGTCCTAATAAGCCTGGGAGCGCTACAGGAGACTGGGGTTTATTTCATCCCTTTGGCTTTGACCATAAAAGACGGCACGACTTGAGGGGGCTGTTCATAGGCCTATCCTCAGGGTGCATTCTCTTTCTCAGGGATGTTCCTTGCTGAGAAAAAGAATTCAGCGATATTTCTCCTATTTGCTTTTGAAAGAGGAGAAATATGGCTCTGTTCCATCTGGCTCACTGGCAGCCAGAAGTCTTATCTCTGATGTTCCCTGAACATCGCTGTTATCCTGTTCATTTTTTAAGATGCCCAGATTTCATATTGTTCAAACACACATGCTCTACAAACAATTTGTGCAGTTGACACAATCACAGGGTCCTGAGGCAACATTCATCCTCCTTAGCTTACGAAGATGACGGAATTAAGAGATTAAAGTAAAGACAGGCATAGGAAATCACAAGAGTATTGATTGGGGAAGTGGTAAGTGTCCATGAAATCTTCACAATTTATGTTCAGAGATTGCAGTAAAGACAGGCATAAGAAATTATAAAAGTATTAATTTGGGGAACTAATAAATGTCCATGAAATCTTCACAATTTATGTTCTTCTGCCACAGCTTCAGCCGGTCCCTCCGTTCAGGGTCCCTGACTTCCTGCAACAATTTCTGAAATTTTATGAAGAGGAAGAGGTTTAATAAGATCTGGCTGTGCTTGAGGTGTAGGTGCAGGTGGTCCTTTTCCCCCTACATGATTGTTTACAACAGGATTCTGCTGTCTCCCTTTTAGTAGTGGAGACATACACTAATGTCTTTTAGGGATCCCTTGCATATTTGGTTCTCCAGGTTATTTATGTTTATTTTGAGGTCCAGCCACAAATTCATCTGCTTCAGCTATCATCATACCCTTCTTATCCAGCTTAAAGGCGTTGCCAAATGTATGCAACCTTTGTGGCTGATCAGGATTAATTTCTCTTAGTGGAGAAGGTACTTGCTTGAGGTATTTCTGGTAGTTCCCCATTTGTGCTATAGGAACACTATGCGCTGATCTTCGTCCTGTCCTTTAAGAAATCTGCAAGTGTGCTTCAAAAGATTAGATCTCATTCTTGTTAAGTGATCCAAAAGATTTCATCTTGGTATGTCATAAGCATTTCTAAACATCTGTGGCTTCAAATCCTTATTCAGCAAAGCAACTTGGAACCCAGTGTATTCCTTCATATTAAGGTCTAGCAGTCTGTGAGGGACGTCCTCTGAAATTCCCTGGAGGAGTTGTTGAAAATCTTCCCTATATGCCATTGATAAACCATGTGATCAGCTCCGGACTTTTATTCCAGTTTCCTGTACTACCTTTTTTGCCTACAGATCCAGTGACTCGATCAGATTCTATTTTGGCTTGTTGACTCAGTTTTTCAAGGTGTGAAATGACGCTGTAACTAAGTCCATATTCCATACTGTCTGCTATTAGGTTAGGTGCTCCCATCATACTAACAGCTTTCTTCAAGGGCCTGAGACAGTAAGGAGGCATTGTCTTCAAACAACTTTCAAATGGCTGTCTCCACTTCGATGTTGGTTTTTACCTTACACACTTTAAACAAGTCATCTAAGGGGAAGAAGGACTGGTTAATTGTAAGCCATCACAAATAAGTTGACACAGTTCAGTGCTGTACTGGCTTTCAGGTAACCAAAAGGATGACCAAACTCACTATATTTTGCACTATTGCTCACATACACCTGCCAACTTGTTTGAGATTTCCTTTCCAGGATAAGTTGAGTCAGTGGTGAAGGTTCCAACTCATATTTGTCACAAGGAAGTTTATCAGTAACCATTGGTTCACAGTCTGTACCGGAAAACTTCACTACAGGATGAGATGTATGAGGTGGTAGTGCTGGTGAATTTTGATCTGGCCAAAAAGACTCTGGAACAGGCCAACGACCTATAGGAATCCCAGTTTTAGGATTTGGTCTGACATATACGAGTTTGTGACAGCTATGCCAAGGCTGAGATCCAAAAGGCCTTGATATATCTGGCTGCCCATCTTCTACAGGGGAAGGATCTGGTCCTGCTTTTTCAAAGTTTTATTACCACCCCACTTTGTACTTTCTGCACCAAGGACTCTAGACATTGATTAAGCGTTCTTGGAGAACTCACAAAATACGAATGGCTCCCTGTCACTTCACATATTGGTGTGATTGCAGAGTCATCTAAAGGCACACCTGTCAACTGTTCTGATTCTACTGACATGGTGCCAGGCAACCGCCAACACTAATGCACAGAGTCTCTGATCCCAACGAAAAGGTTCCTTGGTCAATTCACTTCCAGGCAAAGGAGAATTAAGAGGTAAATGAAGCTCATCCTGGACTCCACTGGTGGTGGTCAACTTGCTTCCATCAGTAATTGTGATAATTATTTCTGACTTCAAGAAAAAAGGGTTTCTTCCCTGCCCATAGTTGTCTATGCCAGTTACTAATCTATTTAAATTTAATAAATCAAAAGCTGCCCTTAGGGATTGGCCAAGAGTCCTAAGTCCTTCAGCCTGAAGGTTTTTTAGTTCATTCATAAACTGCATGGTTTTCTTTCCATCCAGCCTTGATAGCATAGGGCGGCTCTTCGAAAGTGACCAGCATATACCTGTCTCCTCTGCTGGCAGGGCCCTGGGCACGGAGTTGCGGGATGGGAGGAGGAACAGGGCGGGCGAGAGGGAAGCACAGAGGCGAGGTTAGGAGGCAGAGAAGGGGCGCCCAGCGGCCCTGCCGCCCACACAGTACCGCACACGCAGCTGCCTCCTCTCCACGCCGCTCCCCCAACACAGATTGCTCCCTACGTACCGCCCGGGGCCGGAGCCCGTTTCGCAGCGCCTGCCCGCTGGGGGAGGGGAGGAAGGGACATTTTTCTTATCAGCACGTCTCAATAGTGGGCTTAAAATATTCAGTGAACTGCGCTATAGATAGATGTGCTATCTTTTAAGCTTTATTGATCCACTTATAGAACACAGGCAGAGTAGATTTAGCATAATTCTTAAGGGTTCTAGGATTTTTTTGAATAGTAAATGACCATTGGCTTCAACTTAAAGTCATCAGGAGCATTAGCCCCTAAAAAGAGAGTCAAACTGTTTTTAGAAGCTTTCAAGACAGGTATTCACTTCTCCCTACTACAGACCTAGATGAAATCTTCCAGTATAGGGCTATTTCATCTACATTGAGAATCTGTTGTTTAGTGTATTCATCTTCATCATTTGTCTTAGCTAGATGGTCTGAATAAGTTGCTGTAGCTTCTCCATCAGCATTGCTGCTTCATCTTGTGCTTTGATATTATGGAGATGGCTTCCTTCCTTAAATTTCATCAACCAACTTCTGCTAGCTTCCAACTTTCTTCTACAGCTTCCTCACATCTCTAGGCTTTCACTGAATTGAGAGTTTGCACTGGGTTAGGCTTTGTTTCAAGAGAATGTTATAATTGGCTTGATCTTCTGTCAAGACCACTGAAACTTTCTGCATGTCAGTAATAAGGCTGTTTCACTTTCTTATCATTTGTGTGTTCATTGAAGTAGCACTTTAAATTTCTGCCAATAACTTTTGATTTGTATTCACAGCTTGGCTAACTGTTTGGAGCAAGAGGCCTGGCTTACAGCCTATCTTGGCTTTTGACATGTCTTCCTCATTACACTTAATCATTTATAGCTTTTTACTTAAAGTGAGAGATATGTGACTCTTCCTTTCACTTGAACACTTAGAGGCCATTGTAGGATTATCATTTGCCCTAATTTAAATACTGTTGTATCCCAGGGAATAGCAAGGATCTTGGAGAAGCATAGAGATAGGGAAATGACCGGTCTGTGGAGCAGTAAGAACACGTACATGTATTAATTAATTTTGCTGTCTTATATGGGAGTGGTTTGTAGTGCCCCCAAACAATTACAATAGTAAGTTTAAGATCCCTGATTACAGATCACTATAATAGATATAATAATAATTAAGCTTGAAACATTGCGAGAATTATCAAAATGTGACACAGAGATCCAAAATGTACAAATGCCGTCTCTGTGTAGCATTGGGAAATGACACTGATAGACTGATAAAATTGCTTAGTGCAGACTTGCCACAAACCAGTTTGCAAAAAATGCAGTGTCTATGAAGTGCAATAAAGTGAAGTACCATAAAGTGAGATATTCCTGTAAGTTAAGTATCCTTTGTTTTCACCTATACCATAAATGTTTCCCCATATGAACATCATTTCATAGATTTCTATTGTCCATATCAGTAATAATTTCTTAATGAGGGATTACTAGAAGTAAAAATACTTTATCAAATTCACATTAAGTATTTTAAAAATCTTGATACGTAATAGAAAATTACCTCTCTGAAAGGATTCATCAATTTACACTCTTGGCAGCATCTAATCAGAATTCAGGTTCACAGTTTCTTCACCATTTTGTTCTTTGAAAATTTGATAGGCCAAAATCTGATATGACAATATTTTATTATGAATTTATTTGATTACTTGTGAGATTAAATATGTTTTCTTGTTTAACGACCAGTTTTATTTCTTCTGTTTTATGCTGTAATTTATTTAACTGAATCCACATGTTCTGTCCTTTTGCCTAATAGACATTTAAAATAATTATTTTTAACAAAGAATAAGTATGCCAAAAATTATTTTATGAGTTTTGAATATTTCACTAGTTTGTCTTTTAAAGTAGCTTCTAATTTTTTAACACTAAAACAATTTTGACTTTATATGTAGTTAAGTGTATAACTTTTTGTATAATTTTTAGTATTGGGGATTTAATTTGGCTTAAAATTTTACTATTTAATCCATTTATAGTTTATTTTAATGTAGTTGTAAAGGGAAATCCAATTTTATTGTGTGTGCTTGTAGACATGCATACATATATATATTTAAAATTTATTTTTGAAATAGAAAGCCTTTCCAAAAATGTCTAAAAGAAACTTATTTGTTCCACACTAAATTATTTTATTCTTTACACAAGCTATAATGTTGACCTTTTTTCATGCCTTACAGCTAGAACTTCTAAAACAATATTACTAATACTATTTACAAGAATCCTTATTTCCCATTTATTTTAATAGAAATACCTGTTACTACGAAATACTTAATTATTCCATCATAGTCTATAATTTGATTTGTTTATTATCTTTTTAATCCAAAAGTTACTCTGGAATACTTTTAATTTCTAAATTGTAGAGTATATATAGTGGTGAATGAGATTTAGTGATTGTGCTTTTGTTATTTATTTTTAACGGAAACATATTTTGTATGTATTTGTAGGAAAATAGATACTTGTAAATGTGGCATTTTATGGTTTTTTGAGATATTCTTTGTGATTCAGTGTGTATATTTTTCTCCATATGCCAATATTTTTCTCCATATCCATATTAAAAATGTGGATAGCAAAGTTAAATTTACAGTTAATAATATAATATTACAAATTATTTTATATGTACTTTTTGTGTCCTTGATTAATAATTTTTAGGAGGTGTATATTATAAGTATAGGTGCAAAAAAACTCATAGTGGAACATGTCAATGCAATATAGCCACTAATTTGATGACTTTTACTTTGGATTCTGTGTTAATATTTAATAGTACTGCATTGTTCCTATTTGAGTTTCTCAGATGGATTTTAATCCATCTATTTATTTTAACATTTTATTACTATTTTGATTTAGGTATATTTCTTAAACTTTTGAGTTTTATTATTAATTCAATATGAGAGTTTTTTTTTTTTTTTTTTTTTTTTTGAGACGGACTCTCTCACTTTAGCCCAGGCTGGAGTGCAGTGGCATGATCTCGGCTCACTGCAAGCTCTACCTCTCGGGTTTACACCATTCTCCTGCCTCAGCCTCCTGAGTAGCTGGGACTACAGGCGCCCACAACCACGCCTGGCTAATTTTTTTGTATTTTTAGTAGAGACGGGGTTTCACTGTGTTAGCCAGGATGGTCTCGATCTCCTGACCTCGTGATCCATCTGCCTCAGCCTCCTAAAGTGCTGGGATTACAGGCGTGAGCCACTGTGCCCGGCCCGAGATCTATTTTTAATAAGATATTTAATCTATACTAATTTCGTAGCAAATTAGCATGCTCAAATTAAATTCCTCCTTATGAATTTTCATTCTCCAGGAGTTTTCATCTCAATAAATGGCCATGACATTAATCCAGATTCCAGGGTACCCATCACTATTTCTCTCTCTTTGATACTTTGAAAATTCAATTCTGGCTGGGCGTGGTGGCTCACGCCTGTAATCCCAGCACTTTGGGAGGCTGAGGTGGGCGGATCACCTGAGGTCGGGAATTCAAGACTAGCCTGACCAACATGGAAAAACTCCATCTCTACTAAAAATACACAATTAGCCGGGCATGGTGGCACATGCCTGTAATCCCAGCTATTTGGAAGGCTGAGGCAGGAGAATTGCTTGAACCCAGGAGGCGGAGGTTGTGGTGAGCCGATATCGTGCCATTGCACTGCAGCCTGGGCAACAAGAGCGAAACTCCATCTCAAAAAACAAAACAAAACAAAAGAAAAGAAAAAAAAAAAAAAGAAAATTCAGTTCATCTGCAAATCCTGTTGACTATATCTCGAAAGTGAATTTCAATTCTGCCTCTGTTCATCTCCCTTGCCTAATAATACATCATTATTTCTCACTTAACACTTTCACAATGCTTCCTCTATTGCCTCCTGTAATGGATTCTTCATGTTGGAGCCAGAGTTATATCTTAAAGTCTTTAATCCATTTTAAAAGTGTAACTCAGACTATAAAATTCTTATGCTTTAAACTTTTCTATGAATTCTTTTATTTTAACCTAAACGCAAACTTTTTTCATTTTTTTTTTCTTTCGCATAGTTACTTCTGTATTCCTTCTCAACCTCAAGTCAATTCTCTTTCTCAGTTGCTTCTGTCCATCCACACTGGTCTTTTATCTTTAAGCCAGCCAAGTTCATTCATACTTTAAGACCTTCGTATATACTTTTCCTCTGCTTAAAATGTGCTTCAACCCAGCTTTTGGCATCTCAGCTCCCCTTTCGTATGTCATGCTTCTTTTCACATGCCTTGGCCTGTGAGCCTTTCTCCAACTATTCTATGTAGATAAATCGCTCACTACCTCACCCACTTACTCTAACACAATCATATTCAAACCGTAGAAGATATTCCCAGGGATATTCCAGCAATGATAGATTTAAGGAAATCTACCAATTCAATTAACTTCCATGTATTTTATCATACCAGGTTATATGAAAAAATCACTTGGTTGCCAAGAAAAAAAAAAAACAAAAGAAAGCTTTTTGTAATGTTTAAACAAGACACATGCATCTTGCAGGCCTCTTCTCTTATAAATATTTATTTTAATGGTGAAATACAGGATCGACAGAAGGGCATTTTGGCTCTGTTAGGAAGTTTTGAATTTAATCAAATGGTGGAGTGGACAGGTATAAGTAATCATTAAAAAAAAATCAAAGAGTGCATCATTCTCTTTTTTTTTTTTTTTTTTTTTTTTTTTGGAGACAGAGTCTCGCGCTGTCACCCAGGCTGGAGTGCAGTGGCCAGATCTCAGCTCACTGCAACCTCTGCCTCCCGGGTTCACGCCATTCTCCTGCCTCAGCCTCCCAAGTAGCTGGGACTACAGGCGCCCGCCACCTCGCCCGGCTAGTTTTTTTGTATTTTTTTTAGTAGAGACGGGGTTTCACCGTGTTAGCCAGGATGGTTTCGATCTCCTGACCTCGTGATCCACCCGTCTCGGCCTCCCAAAGTGCCCGGCCGAGTGCATCATTCTTAAAAGAGGATACCAAGAGCAAAAGTAAGATAGCATAAAAGAGAGACGTTGTATGCACACAACATTTTAAAAAACATATTTAAAGTCAAGCAATTATCTTCAGAAATTCTTAATATTGTATTCATCTCTAAAATGTTTTATCTTAGAAATTACCTTTAGTGTTTTAAAGCAGCATTAGTTATTATGCTAATTCTTATAGTTAGTCTTTAGCTAGATATTCTTGAAGACTATCAAAATTTTTAATATACAATGGATAAAATCCAAGGATAAAACTTACATATAATTTCTTTTAGCATTAGTGCATTTAACCAATAAGGTAAATAAAACTGACCTAGTCAAATCATATCTTGATGTATTGTTTTAATTATAATTAATGCTCATCTTATGTCATAAAATATTTAATATTGTCTACCTTCTATTAACAAAAAAGAAGTTACATGAGACAGGATGTATTTTTCTATTATGTTCTATTATTGTATACAAATATATAATTCTAATATTACATATTAGTGCATAGGAAAAGTTTTATCATGATGTTTTATGCAATTATTGGCATTATTACTGATTTTTATAATAAATTTTTAGTTGTTTATGCCCATAAACCAAACATTAAACTTTCATATTGTACTCACATGTTTATTAAAGATGTAACATATTTTTATCATACTCTGTTAAAAATAATAATTTTACTTACTGAGGCTGCATTATAAATTAAACATGTAAAACAGAATATCTTGTTTTTATAATTTATAAAAATTGATAAATTGATTAAATTATTTCTACATCTCTAATCTTGACTGCTTTTAGTAATATATCTTTTATGACATACTACAATTCCTTTCTTAGTGTTTTTTATGGGAATCTTGAGACAGACAACTTAGTAACACTTTTCTGAAATTAAAAATAAATTCATTATCTAAAATGCAGTAAGACTAACCTGTATGTTTGGAATGACAATGAGTATTTGATACACCAACTTAAATAATAGGAAAAATATTTTTTGTAAGTAGAATGTGCTAATGCTGAAGCACCAAGATTTTAATTAAAATATATTTTACACACATTGTATTTTATGGGAAATGCTACACTGGTAAATATCTAATACATGAAAACATTCCCTTTTGATTTTCAGAAGTGTTCTGAGCTTATTAGGTTAAATATGGAAATGAGCAATCCATAGAATTAATAGTCATTTGATACTTCTTAAAATGTCCATTAGAGAAATTGAAAACCTGTGGTCCCAGCACTTTGGGAGGCCGAGGCGGGCAGATCACGAGGTCAGGAGATCGAGACCATTCTGGCTAACATGGTGAAACCCCGTCTATACTAAAAATACAAAAAATTAGCCAGGTGTGGTGGCGGGCGCCTGTAGTCCCAGCTACTTGGGAGGCTGAGGCAGGAGAATGGGGTGAACCTGGGAGGCAGAGTTTGCAGTGAGCCGAGATCGTGCCACTGCACTCCAGCCTGGGTGACAGAGCGACTCTGTCTCAAAAAACAAAAACAAAAACAAAAACAAAAAAACTGAAAATATGAATACCATAGTCATCCATCATCAACAAATATTTTTATAATATATCATCTGAGAATTGAATTAGGTTTTCCTTCAGTGTCATTTTTGGCATGCAATTCAAAGACATTCAAATAAATAAATGAATTTGCTATAATACAACTCTTTCAATTACCATATAGTTATTTATGTCAATTAACATGATTTCTCAAAGCTTACAGATATTAAAATGAAAAAAATGACATCCCTTACTGAGTTTCTAAGAATATATTTTATTCATTACATGCAAACTACTGGAGAGTAGCAAAATCCTATTCATCTCACTCAGAGGCACATTACATGTATTTGGTATTTAACAAACATACAAATGAATATTTTATATTGTTTTGATTAGTTGTATACTAATAATATATAAAATTATGACTTAATACAAATAAATATTTAGACACTTTTTGTTGTCCCAGGAAATAAAAGTTAATATTTAATTCATATAAACACTTTGCTACAAAGAAGTATAAAAGTGATCTAAGCTGGGTGTATTGGCTCACGCCTGCAATCCCAGCACTTTGGGAGGCCGAGGCGGGTGGATCACCTGAGGTCGGGAGTTTGAGACCAGCCTGACCAACATGGAGAAACACTGTCTCTACTAAAAATACAAAATTAGCCAGGCATGGTGGCACATTCCTATGATCCCAGCTACTCGGGAGGCTGAGGCAGGAGAATTGCTTGAACCTGGGAGGCAGAGGTTGCAGTGAGCCAAATCTCACCATTGCACTCCAGCCTGGGCAACAAGAGCAAAACTCTGTCTCAAAAAAATAAAAATAAAAAATAAAATAAAAGTGATTTATTAAAGATCAATTTCAATCTTCTGCATATGGTTAACCAGTTCTCCCAGCACCATTTATTGAATAGGGTGTCTTTTCTCTATTGTTTATTTTTGTCAGCTTTGTTGAAGACCACTTAGTTGTAGTTGTGCATATTTATTTCTGGGTTCTTTATTCTGTTCCATTCATCTATGTGTCTCTGTAACAATCCCATGTTGTTTTGGTTACTGTAGCCTTGTAGTGTAAAGTTGGGCAATGTGATACCCTTTGCCTTTGCCCATGTTGTCTAAGATTACTTTGGTTATTTGGGCTCTTTTTAGCTGTTGTTGTTCCGTATGAATTTTAGAATGGTTTTTTTCTAATTCTGTGAAAAGATGACATTGGTAATTTGATAGAAATTGCATTGAATTTGTAGAATGCTTTGAGCAGTATGGACATTTCAATGATGTTGATTCTTCCAATCTAGGAGTATGGGATGTTTTTCTATTTTTTATGTCATCTATAATTTCTTTCAACAGTAGTTTGCAGTTTTCATTGCACAGATTTTTCACCTCCTTCGTTAGATGTATTCCTAGGTATTTTTATTTTGTGCGTGGCTACTGTAAATGGGATTGCATTCTTGATTCTGCTCTTACCTTGAATATTATTGATGTATTAAAATGCTATTGATTTTTTTACATTGATTTTGTGTCCTGAAACTTTACTGAAGTCATTTATTAGGTCGAGGAGTCTTTTGCAGTAATATTTAGGATTTTCTAGCTATAAATCATATCATCACTGAACAGCGATAACTTGACTTCCTCTTTTTCTATATAGATAACATTTTATTTCTTTCTCTTGTCTAATTACTCTGGCCAGGACTTCCAGTACTATATTGAATAGGAGTGATGAGAATGGACATCCTTGTCTTGTTCTAGTTTTTGGGTATATGCCTAAAGGAAATTAAATCATCCTATCAAAAAGATACCTGAACTCATATATTTATCACAGCACTATTTGTAATAGCCAAGACATGGAATCAACCTACGTGTTTATCAACAGTGGATGGAATAAAGAAAATGTGGTACATAAACAGCATGGAATACTTTGCATCCATAAAAAAAGAACAAAATCATGTCATTTGCAGCAACATGGTTATGGCTGGCGATCATTATTGTAAGTGGATTAATGCAGAAATGGATAATCAAATGCTGCATGCTCTCACTTATAAGTGGGAGCAAATATTGGGGACACACGAACATAAAGAGTGAAACAATAGACACTGGACACTCTAAAAGTGGGGAGGAGGGAAAGGAGAAAGGGCTGAAAAACTACCTATTGGGTACTATGTTCACTATTTGGGTGACTGGTTCAGTAGAAGTCCAAATCACAGCATTATGCAACATATCCATCTAGGTTTCTCTTTTCCATAAACCTGCAAGTATACCACCTGAATCTAAAATTTAAAACAATAAAATTCCTTGGAGGAGTTGTGAGCAAAACAGATTGTAGACCACTTCTTTCTCTTGCCAATTTATTTTTTTTCACAGTACGCAGCATTTTGCAATGGATCACTTTATTTCTCGGAGGTTCTCAGGCATAAATAACAGACTGCACTCTGACTGGTATCAGAAGGCATGGGAATTGTTCAACATTATAGACAGGGTTTGAAATTCCCAGGAGGGTGAAAGATATAGATCCTGAGGCTATTTAACCAATAACAATTCCCAACCACACTATGTGGTCTTCTCACAATGATGGTACTGACAGTATCACTCACTCATACGACACTCTGAACTGGAGTTCCACCCCTGACACCCTGGAATTCCACGTGCCTCTGCCTGCCCCTGCCCCCTGCCCTGCAGTGACTCATTCGCTCTAAGTATTTGCCTATTTGCCTGATCATTGCTTTGGTGCAAATGGTTGGTGGAAAAAAGACCATGCGCTTCTACCTACACCACAAGGACCATTCGCTTATACCAACCTACAAGGAAGTTGGGTATATCAGCTTTTTATTCTATCTCTAGAAACTGGGGCTCATAATGTAGAAAATTACCAAAACCAAGAAAGAAATGTAATAATTCTGTACAATCATACAGAGATTCCTTTGTCTACTTCACTGGAGCATAAGCTCATCATTGAGAGTTGCAGTTTTGTCTTTCCCATTCCATCTAGCAGAGTGAAGAGACCATACCTTAAAAGATAAACTGCATCACTTCCATTGCATGTATTTAGGAAACAGAACTGGGGTAAGGAGATAATTTTTTTATTTTTTATAGTACCATCATTGAGTAGCACTTCTGTAACAGAAGGCCAGTTGCCTCATATTTTGGTCAATAGAGTCTAAAACCTTTGAGCACGAGACATAGAAGGCATGAAAAAAAAAATCTTCCTCATCTTTCTTCATGTAGATATGGAGATGCTGCATACATCTACATAGGAAGCATAGGAAGACCCAGTTAGCAACTTGCACTCAATTTCAGGGACAACACATGATTTATCAATTTCTAAAGGAAGCATTAACTCAGGCTTTTCAGAATATGCTGGATGAGTACTGTGTAAACAGATGTTTTATGTCTTCAGTGTTTTCACTAATTTATATTCATTTCTTACACCCAACATATTATTAATCTATTTATCACACCATTCTATTAGCCCAGTGTAAACTAAAAGTGACATTACTGTCCTCTTACTTTTGCAAACATATATTATTGCTAAAAACACACCTGCAACCACTAATAAATGTTTTTCGGCTTATAGCACATTACAAAGGCAGTTTACTATGCTTATTCTTGTTAATGTAAATCAGAAGGGCCTTATACCGACCTTTGTTATGGATTGATGTGTCCATCCAAATTCACACACTAACATCCTAATTCCTAGTAGCCAGGGATGTGACCCTATTAGGAGATAATAGGGTCTTTACTGAGGTAATCAATTTAAAATAAGGTCATCTGGGTGTACTCTAATTCGCTATGACTTGTGTCCTTATAAAAAGAAGAAATTTGGACACGGACATGCATATCAGGAGAACACCATGTGAAGATGAAAGTAGAGATCATGGTGATGCTTTGCAAGCCAAGGAACATCAAAGATTGCCAGCAATCTTAATTGCACCTTTTGAGTTACTTGTTTCCCAGGCATGTAGTGGGGTGTGAGCTTCTTTTAAGGAGCCTTATTCCAGGCAGCCTAAAAATAAGAGGCTGGCTCAGAAGACGAAAAAGCTGACTCAGACCTTAGGAACAACTTTCTTTCAAAACTTGTCTTCCTGGTCTTTTCTTGGACTTAGTTTTCTCTCTCTCTCTCTCTCTCCTCTTTTTTTTTTTTGGAGTGAAATAGTCACATTTAAATAGCTGAGATTCTGATATGAGCCTAGAAGAAAAGGACCAAAGAAATAGTAGACTGCCTTTATTGCTTCAAGATTCTTGCAGGTCCATTCCATCCAGCCTCATTTACCAGGAGACTGCATTGAAGTTTGGGGGAAAATGCTCACCAAGTATTAAAAAGCAGGTATGTGCTTGGCACTGTCCTAAACATTTCTGTTCCTCTCATGATCTTGAATTAAACTTCACAAGGAATGTGAAGATTCCCAGTCTTCACTGCACATCATGTGATCCTAATTCGGTGTATTTCATGTGTTCTGTCATGATTCTTTTTTCTCATTAAATTTTTCATGCCCATGTAACTTAGCTCCACCTTCTCTGTGTGTAATAGTGAATCCCCTCATTTTGTCACTGGTGATGCTGTTGGTTAGGTATTGCTCTCTTTCCATAAATTATTGTGATGTATTTTTTTCACAAAAATACAAAGTGAAATCTTTTTTTGTTTGAGTGTTTGTATCTATAAAAAGGGAATGGAAAATGGACTAGAGTGCTCACTGTGATGGTTGCAGACATAATAAAATGTTGTCAAGCCTGTTTAATTCCTGCAGCAATTAAATACAGTTTCAGGATGACAACGGCGCTTTTGCCATAATCCTTTAGCACTTTTGGTGCTGCAGATATGTTATCGGAAAACCAACATCTTAGAAAGAATGCTGAAAGTTGTGTTCTATGCAACCCTAAGAGAAAACCAGACTATATGAAGGTTTATAAATAAAATACCTGTCTGTATTTGATTTTATTGTACTTTATACTATTTAATATCCAATTACTTATGGTTCGTCATTAGATTGATGTTTCCATACTGACCTGTTTTTATCAAACAAATGTACACGATATCACCAGGACTGCTACTGAATTTGCAGAGCCTCTTGCTCAAAAATCGTTAAGAATTTCTAGTTGCAAGAGCAGAGCATTGAACAAAATATGGGGTCTTTTTAAAGTGTGAGGCCCTGTGTGACCTCACAGATTATCTGTCTATGAACTGGCTGTGGTTATTGTTTGGATGAACGGAGGCAAAATGGCGCAGTTCCGGGTTCTTCACCGTCAACTTTCCCGCGCCCAGGAAAGACACGGGTGGACTGCACAGGCGCAACCCGATCTCCGACAGAGAAAAACCAGAACCCGCCTAGCCACGCCTACCGCCCCGCCCCCAACCTGCCTATGTCTCACCCACTGCCCTCCCACTCCCGGGCCCAGGACATAAAAGCCGCTCCCTGGGGGCGTGGGGTGCGAACTTCCTTGGCCCCTGCTCCTGTGTGGACCTAGGAACCTCCCCTGAGAATGCGGGAGCGACTTCCTTGGCCTCCACCACCGGAGACCGGTGAACCTTGCCCCTCCTTCACATTGGCAAGTTAATAAAGTTTTTTTTGCCTTGCCTACTTGCCTTTTCTCTGGCATTTGCTCTGGGGGTCGCATTAAAGCAAATCAGTTGGTGCCAAAACCCGGGAGGAGACCCCTCCTCAGGGCCCCCCAAGGTCCGAGGAGCCTCCTCCTTCCACACCCCAGATGGATCAGGACCTGGACATCGCTTTCCCCACCTCCAAGTCTCCTAGGGGTGAGTACCTTTTGCCTCCCTCTCATATTCCTTGGCCAGAAGTCCTGCACAGGCCCAAGGCTTTTTTTCTGGTCACCAGGTGACCCAGGGAAGTTCCCAAAGGCAGAGACGTCTGCCCAAAGGAACTCCATTCCGTTCCATGGGAGACCTGTCCAGGACGGAGACGTCAGCCTGGAGGTAATCTCCATTCCAGCTCCAGGAGCCTCCCGCCAGTCTCTAGTGGCTCCAAAGGACGCTTTGTAGTCAGGTAGAGTTCGGTTTCCGTTTCCGCCTATTGGCGAGAGGAAGGCAATGGGAAACCCCCAGTCCAAAATACCTAGAGACTCCCCTTTAGGGTGTTTTCTAAAAAATCTCAAAACTTCGCAATTAGAACAAGATCTCAGGCAAAAGCGACTGGTGTTCCTCTCCACTGTGGCCTGGCCACAATATAAATTAGACAATCAGTCTTAATGGCTGCCTGAGGGCACTCTAGACCGTAACATTTTAACCAACCTCAGTAGTTTCTGCCAACGCTTAGGCAAGTGGTCCGAAATTAATTATATACAAGGATTTTGGGCCTTGCATTCTCGTCTGGACCTGTGTAGCCAGTGTTCCTTGGCTCAAGTCATGTTGGCTAAGGATGCAGGCCTAACAAAGTCTGAAAGAGAGGAGTCATCTTTTCTGTCTGAGTTGCCCGAAGACCTTACTTCCCCTCCCTCCCTTCCACTCCCGCCATATACCCCACCTCCCCCTCCTGCTTCGGCCCCACCTCCTCTTTCCGCTCCACCTCCCCCTCCCGCTCTCACGGTTGTTTCGCCTCCCTCCTCAGCCCCTCCCACCATTGTTGAGGCTACACTTCCCTCCGACCCCTCGACCCCTCGGCACTTCCGCCTGGTCATCTTAGTTTGCCTATCTCTGCCCATACCCGCTCTAAAGATTGCCTAACTACCCCCGCTCCTACTCCCACCCTATCCAACCCCCTTGTGGTCTTAGCACCCTTGCATGAGGTGGCTGGAGCATTGCCTAACTACCCCCGCTCCTACTCCCACCCTATCCAACCCCCTTGCAGTCTTAGCACGCTTGCGTGAGGTGGCTGAAGCAGAGGGCGTAGTTAGAGTTCATGTTCCCTTCTCATTAGCAGATCTTTCAAAGATTGAAAAACGCTTAGGAGATTTTTCTGCCAACCCTACAATTTACACCAAAGAGTTTAGATACCTTTGCCAGGCCTACGATTTAACCTGGCATGATCTCCAGGTTATTCTTACCTCTACTCTAAACCCTGAGGAGCAAGAGTGCATCCTAGTGGCTGCCAGGCAGCATGCCAACCAATTACACTTAACAGACCCTGCCTTCCCACTAGGGGAACAAGCAGTCCCCTCTATAGACCCAGACTGGAACTATCAAGTAGGCCAGCCAAGCCGCCGAAGATGAGATATGATGACTCAATGTCTTCTGGCTGGTATGCAGGTGGCCTCAAATAAGGTAGTAAATTTTAATAAACTAAAATAAATTATTCAAGGTCCAGATAAGAATCTGGCCACATTTTTCAACAGGCTAACTGAGGCTTTAATTCAATACACTCGGTTAGACCCAGCTTCCCCAGCCGGGGCCACTATTCTAGCATCATATTTTATTTCACAATTGGCCTTGGATATTCGGAAAAAACTCCAAAAGGTAGAGGATGGACCTCAAACTCCTATTCAAGACCTAGTCAAGTCTGCCTTCAAGGTCTATAATTCAAGGGAGGAAATGGCTGAGGCCCAACGACAGGCCCGCCTAAAGCAGAAGGTACAGCTCCAGACTCAAGCCTTAGTTGCTGCTTTGCAGCCTAGCCGTAATCCAAAACCGGAGAGCAAAACCCCCAGAGGCTCAAAGACAATAAAAGGGGCTTGCTATAAATGCAGTGACCCAGGGCATTGGGCTGATAGATGTCCCCAGAGTCCCCAACTGCCTGAGCCAATGCAGCCGTGCTATAAGTGCGAAGTAGCTGGACACTGGGCTAAAAAGTGTCCTAACCCTCATCTGCCAACAACTCCTTGTCCAGCATGCCATGAAGAAGGGCACTGGAAGTCTGACTGCCCCACCCTGAAAATGGGCATGGCGCCTCAACATGATGTCCCTTCTCAGGAGCCTGGGAGCTCCTTCCAGCTCTTACATCTGGATGACGACTGAAGGTGCCGGGACTCGGGGACCCCCATCACCCTCGCCGAGCTGCAGGTAACTCTCCTGGTAGCAGGTAAGACAATTAATTTTTTAATCGACAGTGGGGCTACCTACTCTGTTTTGTCATCTTTCGAAGGGCCTAGCCTTCCCTCCAATATTTCCATTGTAGGAGTCAATGGCTCCCCATCCAGCCCTCAGAAAACCCCACCCCTTAATTGCTGCCTGGCCAACAGCTATTTTGCACACTCATTCCTCATTATCCCTCATGCCCCACTCCTCCCCTACTGGGCTGAGATGTTTTAAGTCAACTGAAAGCCTGTATCTCCATCCCTACTAGCACCCCCTACCCCACCCTGCCATCTGCTTCTAGTATTGACTAACTCAAATGACTCCAACAATCCTACTAACCCTTTCCCCAATTTCCCCATTTCTATCGACCTCCAAGTGTGGGACACCTCCACTCCTGTCGTGGCAGACCATCATCCACCAATACTTATAAAACTTAAAAACCCATCTCAGTTTCCAACCCGCCCACGGTTCTCTCTCTCTCCACAACACTTATGAGGACTAAAACCAATCATTACTAGGTTACTCAGCCAACACATCCTCATCCCCATTCATTCTGCCTGTAACACCCCAATCCTACCTGTAAAGAAGGCAGATGGAACTTTTCGGTTAGTGCAGGATCTTCGTCTTATCAACGAAGCTGTTTGTCCCACCCATCCGGTAGTTCCCAACCCCTATACCCTTCTTTCTCTCATTCCACCTAATACAACACACTTTACTATACTGGATCTAAAAGATGCATTTTTCACTATTCCCCTACACCCAGATTGTCAGTTTCTCTTTGCTTTTACATGGGAAGACCCAGACACCCATACCTCCACCCAACTGACATGGACAATGCTTCCCCAAGGGTTCTGAGACAGCCCCCATTTCTTTGGGCAGTCCCTAGCAAAAGACTTAGCCTCCTGTCCTCTTACCAATAGTAAAATTCTCCAATATGTAGATGACCTTTTACTCTGTAGTCCCACGGGACAGGACTCTCTTTTAGACACTGCGATCCTCCTTAATCATCTAGGATCCAAAGGTTACTGAATATCCAAACACAAAGCTCAACTCACACAACAATGTGTCATATATTTAGGTATTGAGATCACTCCTACGACGCGCTCACTTACCACAGACCGCTTAACTCTAATACAAAATCTTTCTCCTCCTCAAGACGCTAAGGAAATTCAATCCTTCCTAGGCCTAGTAGGATTTTTCAGACACTGGATTCCTAATTTCGGAATCTTGGCTAAGCCTCTATATGCAGCTGTCAAGGAGACTCCCCAAGGACCTTTGTCTAACCCAAAGTTAATCTATAAACATTTCACTCACATGAAAAACTGCCTTCTCTCACATCCTACCCTCTCACTCTCAGACTTCCAACGCCCCTTCCAGCTTTTCACAGATGAAAGACAAAAAGTTGCAGTGGGTCTTTTAGCCCAATCTATAGGCACCACCTACCGCCCTGTGGCATATCTATCTAAACAATTAGACCCCACTGTACAAGGGTGGCAGCCCTGTCTTCGGGCCCTAGCACCAGCAGCCTGCCTAACCCAAGAAGCAAAGAAACTCATTAGGGGTGGTAACCTAACAGTCTTCTCTACTCACCGCCTTCAAGATCTTATTGCCCACAGAAGTATTAGCCATCTAACCCTGTCCAGACTCCAACTCTTTCACCTCTTATTCATAGAAGACTCCACCATTGCCCTAGGAGTCTGTTCCTCTCTGAATCCAGCAACCCTACTTCCTGACCCTCTCAAGCAACCTTGTACTGAACACTCCTGTCCAGAACTTTTAGAAGCCCAACCACCTAGTCAGTTACATTTACATGACCAGCCATTGAAAGGCTCACAGTTAACCCTATTTGTAGATGGCAGTTCTTTTATAAATTCTCTAGGAAACAGACAGGCAGGATAAGCGGTAGTTACATCTTCTGCTGTCCTAGAAGCTAAGCCTTTACCACAAGGAACAACATCACAGCAGGCAGAACTTATCGCACTAACTAGGGCTCTCCTCCTATCCAGAGGAAAAACGGTAAACATATACACAGACTCCAAGTATGCCTTCTTGATTGCACACACCCACTCTGTCATCTGGAAAGAGAGAGGGTTCCTAACCACCAGTGGTACCCCTATAGTCAACAAAAAACAGATACTCAAACTGCTAGACGCTTTATCAGCGCCTTCCAGAGCAGCCATCATACATTATAAAGGTCATCAGACTCCATCTAACTCGGTGGCAGCTGGCAATAACTTTGCCGACACCACTGCCAAGTTGGCAGCCAGATTCTCCACTCCCATGCTTCCCATTATTTGTTTTCTCTCTCCTCAATATACCCCTAGTTATACCCAAGAGGAAAAGACCAAACTATTACAAGATTCAACATCCAAACTGGCCACAGACAATTGGATTTACCTCAATAATAAATTAGGTATTCCTGAAACTCAACTCCACACCATTCTAAAAGACATACATAACTCCCTACACATAGGACCCAAAGCTTTATATAACCTCCTAAGCCCCCTCATTCACTGCCCCACACTCATGAAACACCTAATTATAATCAACCGACAGTGCTCCACATGCCTCAAGTCAAACCCTCAAGGCGCATTGTGCAATCCCCATCCGAGCCATCAACTCAGAGGGCACCAACCGGGCGAAGATTGGCAAATTGACTTTACCCACATGCCAAGGCATAAAAAATTCAAATACCTCTTAACCCTTGTGGACACCTTTTCAGGGTGGATAGAGGCCTATCCCACCACAGGAGAAACCGCTAACATTGTTGCTTCAATACTCACTGAACATATTATCCCTAGGTTTGGCCTCCCGGTCACCCTTCAGTCCAACAACGGTCCAGCATTCATCTCCAAGGTAGTCCAACAAGTGGCAGCCCTCCTACACATCACCTGGAAACTCCACATCCCTTATAGACCTCAGTCTTCTGGTAAGGTAGAAAAGGCTAACAGACTCATCAAACAACAGCTCACCAAACTCTCCCTCGAGACTCGACAATCGTGGGTAACTCTCCTTCCTTTAGCCCTAACCTGGCTGCGAGCAGCCCCATGGAGTCCAACAGGCCTCAGTCCGTTTGAATTAGTTTACGGCTGGCCCCTCACCCTCCAGCAGTTACCCACCCTTTCTTCCCCACTGGCAACTTATCTTCCATACCTCACCCTCTTGAGACAACTCCTGAGACAACATGCAGAACTAGCACACCCCCCTCCAACAGACACCTATAGCCCACATCTCTCTCTCAGCCCAGAAGACCAAGTATACTTAAAAGATATCCAAGCCAAAGATCTTCAGCCTAGGTGGAAAGGCCCCTATACTGTCCTCCTATCCACATACACAGCAGCCAAACTTCTAGGACACACACACTGGGTCCCTATATCACAATTAAAAAAGGCCCCCACAGAAGACAATCAGTGGACATCTACTAGACTTACCCCTACCCTGCCTCAAATTCACCAAACTCCCTCAACCACCACATGATCCCTGACCTCTTGCTCTTATCCCAATTTCTCGCCATACTCTATATAAACATAACAGAATTCCAATATATTACCCCAGATCCCTACTTGCCTCCAGATAATAGCCCATCATGGTGGATTTCCTGCTTACCTTTATAGAACATCTCCAGTGGCAAGGTGTACTCTGTGATTACACTGAAGATGAAGTCTTATCTCATATGTATATTACTATCTTTCTCTTGTGTTTCAATCTCTATTACTAACCCAACTTTCATATGGAGATTCTGTATAGTTGAAACTTGGTCATGCAAAAATAAACAGCACTCACAGCTACAAGGCACTGCTGACTGCCCCCCTTCAGGCTGCCAACCCCATCTTACTATAAATTTCACCCTATCATGTTGCAGTGCGGCTGGAGCTAAGGCTCTCTGCTTCCTGCATGATCAGACACATTACAATTGTAAGACTTACTGGAAACAAAAGAACCTAGGATGCCCTTATATTTATTGTAAGATCCATTATGCAATCTTGAGACAGGAGAAACCCACTGCTCTCTTCACCGTTGCGAATCAACGAACCTCCCTTCAATACCAATTAAATATCAAAGACCCATGGGATCCCCGATGGGCAGACGGAGTCAAAGGTGGACCCTACACAGGCTACACAATTCTTAGTTCATATCCCATGGCTACTCTCCTGATAAAAAGAACACTAGTCCAGCAAAAATCCCTTCCTCAAAACATACAAGCCCTACAGAATTTAACCTTAGCCATACAATCACAAGAACAGGCCTTACAAGATCGATTACACTCCTCCAATAAGGACCCCTTCTCATGGTTAAAACTAGTCCGTCAAGGGTTAAACCTAACACGGGCAGCCAACCTAACAAATCTCTCCCACTGTTTCCTCTGTGCGGCCCTTTAAAGAGCCCCCTTAGTGGCAGTCCCCTTACCTACTGCTTTCAAGGCTACAACTAACTCTAAAGGCACCTCCCAAAAACCGTTCTTACTCCAAGTCCCACTATACCAAAACCCAGAAAGTCCAATCCTTCCTTTCTGCTACTCTACCCTAAACACCTCCTGGTGTAATTATACCCAGCCACCCGCTAAGACCCAGACGGCTCCCATCGGAGGTTATTTCTGGTGCAACAAAACCCTCTTCAAGGTCCTTAATCACACATCCATCGGTCAATCCCTCTGTGTCCCAGTGTCCCTAGTACCTAGTTTAACCTTATATAGGAAAGCAGAAGTAGCTGAATTCGTCATACAATTTAACCCTCCTCCTAATGATCTCCAAAAACGGGCTGTCTTCCTTCCCCTAGTCATCAGAGTCTCTCTGGCCTCCTCCTTAGTGGCGTCAGGGCTTGGAACTGGGGCACTTGCCCACTTGGTACATCTACCTGATCTCTAATAGCTCAAATTCGAGAGGCCATAGAGGCTTCAGCTGAAAGCCTGGCCTCTCTGCAGCATCAAATTACCTCAGTGGCCCAGGTAGCAGCACAAAATAGGAGAGCATTAGATTTACTTACTGCTGAAAAAGGAGGAACATGTCTCTTCTTAGGAGAAGAATGCTGCTATTACGTAAACGAGTCAGGCCTAGTAGACACTAATATCCAAACCCTAAACAGGATTAAAGCAGAATTAAAAACCTACAATACCCCCTTCACCCCCGGACCACCAGTATGGCTGCTGCCCGTAATACAGCAGAAGCTCCCGTTCCTAATTCCCATATTAATCCTCTGTTTTGTCTTATGTCTCGCTCCTGTTTTAATCAAATTTCTCCTAGCCAAAGTTCAAGAGATCACGCGCGTCACCTTCAACCAGATGCTTCTTCATCCGTACGTCCAAATACCAACCATAGACCCCAACCTTAATGACGTCCCTTAACAGCAGGAAGTAGCCAGACAGACCACGGTGCCCCTTATCACTATTATCAATAAAAGGTTGGACTGTTTGGATGAATGGAGGCAAGATGGTGCAGTTCTGGGTTCTTCACTGTCAACTTTCCTGTGCCTGGGAAAGACATGGGTAGACTGCGCAGGTGCAACCCGACCTCCGACGGAGAAAAACCAGAACCCGCCTAGCCACGCCTACCGCCCCGCCCCTGACCTGCCTATGTCCCGCCCACTGCCCTCCCACTCCTGGGCCCAGGACATAAAAGCTGCTCCTGGCGGGCGCGCAGTGCGAACTTCCTTGGCCCCTGCTCGTGTGAGGACCTAGGAACCTCGCCCGAGAACGCCGGAGCGACTTCGTCGGCCTCCACCACCGGAGACCGGTGAACCTCGCCCCTCCTTCACATTGGCTTGTAAATAAAGTTTTCTTTTACTTTGCTTACTTGCCTATTCTCTGGCATTTACTCTGGTGGTCGTCTGGAGCAAATCAGTTATCACTCTTAAGAGGAGCAGCAGGAAGGGCACTGTAAAATTGCCTTATCTTGAGCTGTTGACCTAAGCGGTCTTTTTTTTTCTTTTCTTTTTTTTCTTTTCAAAACATTTTCTACCAAGCCAGCTTCTCTGTATAGCTTTCTCCATTCCAATTGTCTCACACAGAGTGGACAACAACCTTTGATTTTGAACAGGGTACCTAGATAATATTTTCCCTTTGTATTGAGTGTTTACCTAGACTTTGAGGTGCATGGCACTTATGATTCTTCAAAGGAGCATATACATTACAAATTGATTTCTTCCTTACGCACTAATGAGATATGGATGATAAGGGAGCCCAGCCTTTTGTTTCCCAAATGCCATTCTTGGGTATCTGCACAATTCAGTTTAAGGGCTTGTGCCATAGGTGTTTTCTTTTGTGTGCTTCTAAAAATAACCATTGGTTTTTGAGTCCATGGGGTGAGGTTATGCTATGTTTTGATGAAATATATGATTACATGTTTTAAAACCACTTGGAAACAGATGACAAAAAATAAGAGCTAGCAGTTATTTACCTACTTCAGGTGAGAAGTTACACTAAAATTAATCATGTTAATGTATTATATTGTAATAAGATAGATGCTTAATTTAGAAACTGATAAACTGTATATTGTCCCTGAAATGTAGTAGAAATTGCCAATTTGACAAGATTTAAATGAATAGACAATGAAATCTCTCACATAGTAAAATCAAGTCCTCCTGGACAAACATTTATTGAGAAATAATAAATGCAGCTTGAGGTCTTTTTATACTTAACTATAAAATGTACTTGCTTGCCATTGTGACTACTCAATACACTGCTCTTATAATAAACAAAAAAGGGAAAAATCAATACACAAAGATGTCAATGTCCCTGGCAGGATTGACTTCACAGGCATGTGTCCTAAACAACAGCACAGGGCTCTGCACTTCCAAAGACCCTGTACTTTTTTTAAAGCTCAGCTGCACAGTCTTGAAATTCTTAATAATTCTTGGCATCTAAAATAAGTAACAGAATTAGTTCCATTAACTTATAACATAAGAAAAAGCAGTTTAAAAAGTCCTAATTGATGTAGCAAAACTCTAAGAGCAGAATGCTAGCTAATAAATGTAGAAGACTTGATAGAGTTAGAAAGCCTAATTTTGCAAACCCAAATGTAATTATTCATCCATGAAAGGAATATCAATTGGTTGATGAGGAATTGGATATTTGTATAGTGCCCTCAAAGCACCACAGTGGTAAAAGAGGAAAAATTTAATGATGCAGTAGAGGAATTAGCCTCCCACAAGCTAATCTGAGGGTAACACTTACCATCACTAATGGTGTGTCAATCAGATACTGTATGTCTTCTGATTCAATGCTATACAAAGCACACACCATCACTTATGAGATTTCCATCAAATATATTTAATTTGAACTTATCAAACTATAAGACACGAAATTCATCTCACAGAAAATATGTCAGTACAATAAGCTAAACAGTTATTTCAAGAGGGTAAGCAATTCTAGATGAGGGATATTCTGCAAGACAATTTTCCTAGTTTCTAAGTAAGTCACAGTCACAAAGAAGAGGATGTGCTTGATCTTAAAATAAGAACTTATAGTACATAACTATCAGCTGCCAAACATTGCAAAAAGAAATGTTAAAAGATCTAAATCAATTGAGACGTATACCAGGTTCATTGATAGAAGACGGAAATAAGAAGTCATTTCTCCAATTGATTCATGGAGTTAAAAAATCCAATTAAAAACTAGAAGGTGTTATTTTAAAAATTTACAAAATAACTTTAAAATGTATATGCAAAGACAAAGCATATAAGTATATTCAAAACAATCTTTGATCTGTCATTTTTTATTTGCTTTTTTTAAATTATTAAGTCATGACAGATTTGTATGTATTCTGGATATGCTTTCCCAGTCTGTAGCTTGTCTTTTTGTTTTTTTAACTGAACGTTTTGAAGAGCAAAAGTTTTAAAATTCTATGAAGTCTTCTTTAACCATTTTTTTCTTTTACAGTTTGGTTTTTTATGTTCTATTAAATAAATTTAATATTAAAATATTTTCTCCTATTTTTTCTGGAAATTTTATATTTTCTACTCTTATATTACTAATGTCCATGATTTACTTGTACTTAATGTTTGTGGTTGATAAGAGTTAGGATCATAGGGGTTGTATTAATTTAATTTAATTTTTAAATGAGTAGTGATTGTCTTTACCATTAAATCATTTTGATGACTTTACTGAAAATCATTTGACCATAGAAATGTGGATTTATTTACAAAGTGCCTATTCCTGTCTGTAGATCTTTATATCTATACTGATGCCAATGACACAGTGTATTGATTATCATAGGCATCAGAGGCTGGAAATTGGTTAGTGTAAGCCCTCTATTTTTACTTTCAAGATTGTTTTGAAAATATTTATGTCCTTTGTCACATTTGGGACTCATGATATTTTTCTCATGATTAAACTGGGGTTATGACTTTTTTTTAGAAGAACAGCACAAAGATAAAATGTCATTTTTATTGACCAATTGCTTGATTGATTAATTGAGACAGGGTCTCACTCTGTTGCCCAGGCTGGAGTGCGGTGGCACAAACATGGCTCACTGAAGACTGCCTCCGGAGTTCAAGTGATCCACCCACCTCAGCCTCTGGAGTAGCTGGGACTACAGGTGTGCACCACCACATCCAGCTAATTTTGTTTATTTTTCATAGAGATGGGGTTTCGCCATGTTGGACCGGCTGGTCTCAAACTCCTGGGGTCAAGCCATCTGCCCGCCTCAGTCACTCAGAGTGCTGGGAATACAAGTCTGAGCTGCCATGCCTGACCTCATTTTTATTACAAATCAGGAGTGCATGCTATAAACATGACTTATTACTTCCAAAGAGAAGATTAACTTTGTCATCTGGCTGAGGGAGATTTTTTCAACTATAAAGTTTCTCCCTTGCCTCTTTACATACTGTAATCTTTGGAAGGAAGTCACTATATACAGTACACACATAAGGAGTGGGAACTAATGTTCTCCTCTCTAGGAAGGCAGAGTATACATAAATTATTTGAAGTTAATCTAGGAGGGAGATTTCTCTCTTATTCTTGTTTATTTAATCAATGTATTATATCAGCATGCACTCTCTGATGTTTATATTATACTTGGAATTATAATTCAATATTACTTTTTATCTTGTTGCTCAGACTTTTTCATCTTTGGCCATTGGTAGCTGTTTTAGTTGTCTCTTGTGTCCCATTGACATGCCCCAATCATTGTGGGGGATTTTGTTTTTGTTTGTTTGAATACTTCTTTACTTCCCAGCATTATAAGATACTCCAAACCCATCTCTAATATTTCCTACCCAACTTCCATTAATAGAATCAGACATTTTCCAAGGCTTTCTAGTTGCTTCCGGGTTTTGGCCATTATGCATAAAGCTGCTATAAATGGGTTGTATACAGGACATGTATTGTCATATCGGTTAGGCAAATTCCTGGGAGTGTGATTGATATATAGCATTGACATATAGCTTGGCAGTTTCATTGGGAACTGCCACTCTGTCTTCCAAAATGACTGTACATTTTGCATCCTAACTAGCAGTGAATGAGAGTTCCTATTGCTCTGCATTCTAACTAGTAATTGGTAATGTCAGGTTTTGTTTTCCCTTCCAATTTTAGCCTTTCTAATAGGTGTGATAATCTCATTGTTGTTTTATTTTCCAGTTCCCTAATGATGAATGACGTAGTGCAACTTTTCATATGCTTATTTGCCATCTGCACATGTTATGTGGTGATCTGTTCTGATCTTTTTGCCCATTCACTAATTGGGCTATTTGTTCTTTTATTTTTGAGTTTTAGGAGTTCTTTGAATATTTTGGATACAAGTCCTTTATTAGATATGTGTTTTGCAATTTATTTTCTGAAGTTTAACATTAGATTATCTTAAGAGTGTCTTTTGCAGAGCAGAAGTTTTAAATTTTAATAAAGTTCAACTGATGAAAGTTTTTTTTTTTTTTTTTTTTTTTCAGGAACTGTGCTTTTGGTACTGAAGAATGATATTAGAATATGTATTATGGGGGGCGGAGCAAGATGGCCGAATAGGAACAACTCCAGTCTCCAACTCCCAGCGCGAGCGACACAGAAGACCGGTGATTTCTGCATTTTCAACTGAGGTACTGGGGTCATCTCACTAGGGAGTGCCGGACAATCGGTGCTGGTCAGCTGCTGCAGCCTGACCAGCGAGAGCTGAAGCAGGGCGAGGCATCGCCTCACCTGGAAGCGCAAGGGGGAAGGGGATCCGTTTTCCTAGCCAGGGGAACTGAGACACACAACACCTGGAAAATCGGGTAACTCCCACCCCAATACTGCGCTGTAAGCATACAGGCATTCCAGGAGAATATATCCCACACCTGGCCGGGAGGGTCCCACGCCCACGAAGCCTCCCTCACTGCTAACACAGCAGTCTGCCGCGATCTATCCGCAAGGCAGCAGCGAGGCTGGGGGAGGGGCGCCCGCCATTGCTGAGGCTTAAGTAGGTAAACAAAGCCGCTGGGAAGCTCGAACTGGGTGGAGCTCACAGCAGCTCAAGGAAGCCTGCCTGTCTCTGTAGTCTCCACCTCTGGGGACAGCGCACAGCTGAAGACCAACAGGGGAAGTAGCGGGAGCTGGTGCAGACGCGAACGACTCTGTCTGACAGCTTTGGGGAGAGCCGCGGATCTCCCAACGCGGAGGTTGAGATCTGAGAACGGACAGACTGCCTGCTCAGGTGTGTCCCTGACCCCTGAGTAGCCTAGCTGGGAGAAATCCCCCACTAGGGGCAGTCAGACACCCCACACCTCACAGGGTGGAGTACACCCCTGAGAGGACACTTCCAAAGGAAGAATCAGACAGGTACACTCGCTGTTCAGCAATATTCTATCTTCGGCAACCTCTGCTGCTGATACCCAGGCAAACAGGGTCTGGAGTGGACCTCAAGCAATCTCCAACAGACCAACAGAGAGTCCTTCTGACTGTCAGAAGGAAAACTATCAAACAGGAAGGACACCTATACCAAAACCCCATCAGTTCGTCACCACCATCAAAGACCAGAGACAGATAAAACCACAAAGATGGGGAAGAAGCAGGGCAGAAAAGCTGGAAATTCAAAAAATAAGAGCGCATCTCCCCCTGCAAAGGAGCGCAGCCCATCACCAGCAACGGATCAAAGCTGGTCAGAGAATGACTTGGACGAGAGGAGAGAAGAAGGCTTCAGTCCATCAAACTTATCAGAGCTAAAGGAGGAATTACGTACCCAGCGCAAAGAAACTAAAAATCTTGAAAAAAGAGTGGAAGAATTGACAGCTAGACTCATTAATGCAGAGAAGATCATAAACGAAATGACAGAGATGAAAACCATGACACGAGAAATACGTGACAAATGCACAAGCTTCAGTAACCGACTCGATCAACTGGAAGAAAGAGTATCAGCGATTGAAGATCAAATGAATGAAATGAAGCGAGAAGAGAAACCAAAAGAAAAAAGAAGAAAAAGAAATGAGCAAAGCCTGCAAGAAGTATGGGATTACGTAAAAAGACCAAATCTACGTCTGATTGGGGTGCCTGAAAGTGAGGGGGAAAATGGAACCAAGTTGGAAAACACTCTTCAGGATATCATCCAGGAGAACTTCCCCAACCTAGTAGGGCAGGCCAACATTCAAATTCAGGAAATACAGAGAACGCCACAAAGATACTCCTCCAGAAGAGCAACTCCAAGACACATAATTGCCAGATTCACCAAAGTTGAAATGAAGGAAAAAATCTTAAGGGCAGCCAGAGAGAAAGGTCGGGTCACCCACAAAGGGAAGCCCATCAGACTAACAGCAGATCTCTTGGCAGAAACTCTACAAGCCAGAAGAGAGTGGGGGCCAATATTCAACGTTCTTAAAGAAAAGAATTTTAAACCCAGAATTTCATATCCAGCCAAACTAAGTTTCATAAGTGAAGGAGAAATAAAATCCTTTACAGATAAGCAAATGCTTAGAGATTTTGTCACCACCAGGCCTGCCTTACAAGAGACCCTGAAGGAAGCCCTAAACATGGAAAGGAACAACCGGTACCAGCCATCGCAAAAACTTGGCAAAATGTAAAGACCATCGAGGCTAGGAAGAAACTGCATCAACTAACGAGCAAAATAACCAGTTAATATCATAATGGCAGGATCAAGTTCACACATAACAATATTAACCTTAAATGTCAATGGACTAAATGCTCCAATTAAAAGACACAGACTGGCAAACTGGATAAAGAGTCAAGACCCATCAGTCTGCTGTATTCAGGAGACCCATCTCACATGCAGAGACATACATAGGCTCAAAATAAAGGGATGGAGGAAGATCTACCAAGCAAATGGAGAACAAAAAAAAGCAGGGGTTGCAATCCTAGTCTCTGATAAAACAGACTTTAAACCATCAAAGATCAAAAGAGACAAAGAAGGCCATTACATAATGGTAAAGGGATCAATTCAACAGGAAGAGCTAACTCTCCTAAATATATATGCACCCAATACAGGAGCACCCAGATTCATAAAGCAAGTCCTTAGAGACTTACAAAGAGACTTAGACTCCCATACAATAATAATGGGAGACTTCAACACTCCGCTGTCAACATTAGACAGATCAACGAGACAGAAAGTTAACAAGGATATCCAGGAATTGAACTCATCTCTGCACCAAGCGGACCTAATAGACATCTATAGAACTCTCCACCCCAAATCAACAGAATATACATTCTTCTCAGCACCACATCGCACTTATTCCAAAATTGACCACATAATTGGAAGTAAAGCACTCCTCAGCAAATGTAAAAGAACAGAAATTATAACAAACTGTCTCTCAGACCACAGTGCAATCAAACTAGAACTCAGGACTAAGAAACTCAATCAAAACCGCTCAACTACATGGAAACTGAACAACCTGCTCCTGAATGACTACTGGGTACATAACGAAATGAAAGCGGAAATAAAGATGTTCTTTGAAACCAATGAGAACAAAGATACAACATACCAGAATCTCTGGGACACATTTAAAGCAGTGTGTAGAGGGAAATTTATAGCACTAAATGCCCACAAGAGAAAGCAGGAAAGATCTAAAATTGACACTCTAACATCACAATTAAAAGACCTAGAGAGGCAAGAGCAATCACATTCAAAAGCTAGCAGAAGGCAAGAAATAACTAAGATCAGAGCAGAACTGAAGGAGATAGAGACACAAAAAACCCTCCAAAAAATCAGTGAATCCAGGAGTTGGTTTTTTGAAAAGATCAACAAAATTGACAGACCGCTAGCAAGGCTAATAAAGAAAAAAAGAGAGAGGAATCAAATAGACGCAATAAAAAATGATAAAGGGGATATCACCACTGACCCCACAGAAATACAAACTACCATCAGAGAATACTATAAACGCCTCTACGCAAATCAACTAGAAAATCTAGAAGAAATGGATAATTTCCTGGACACTTACACTCTCCCAAGGCTAAACCAGGAAGAAGTTGAATCCCTGAATAGACCAATAGCAGGCTCTGAAATTGAGGCAACAATTAATAGCCTACCCACCAAAAAAAGTCCAGGACCAGATGGATTCACAGCTGAATTCTACCAGAGGTACAAGGAGGAGCTGGTACCATTCCTTCTGAAACTATTCCAATCAATAGAAAAAGAGGGAATCCTCCCTAACTCATTTTATGAGGCCAACATCATCCTGATACCAAAGCCTGGCAGAGACACAACAAAAAAAGAGAATTTTAGACCAATATCCCTGATGAACATTGATGCAAAAATCCTCAATAAAATACTGGCAAACCGGATTCAGCAGCACATCAAAAAGCTTATCCACCATGATCAAGTGGGCTTCATCCCTGGGATGCAAGGCTGGTTCAACATTCGCAAATCAATAAACGTAATCCAGCATATAAACAGAACCAAAGACAAGAACCACATGATTGTCTCAATAGATGCAGAAAAGGCTTTTGACAAAATTCAACAGCCCTTCATGCTAAAAACGCTCAATAAATTCGGTATTGATGGAACATACCTCAAAATAATAAGAGCTATTTATGACAAACCCACAGCTAATATCATACTGAATGGGCAAAAACTGGAAAAATTCCCTTTGAAAACTGGCACAAGACAGGGATGCCCTCTCTCACCACTCCTATTCAACATAGTGTTGGAAGTTCTGGCTAGGGCAATCAGGCAAGAGAAAGAAATCAAGGGTATCCAGTTAGGAAAAGAAGAAGTCAAATTGTCCCTGTTTGCAGATGACATGATTGTATATTTAGAAAACCCCATCGTCTCAGCCCAAAATCTCCTTAAGCTGATAAGCAACTTCAGCAAAGTCTCAGGATACAAAATTAATGTGCAAAAATCACAAGCATTCTTATACACCAGTAACAGACAAGCAGAGAGCCAAATCAGGAATGAACTTCCATTCACAATTGCTTCAAAGAGAATAAAATACCTAGGAATCCAGCTTACAAGGGATGTAAAGGACCTCTTCAAGGAGAACTACAAACCACTGCTCAGTGAAATCAAAGAGGACACAAACAAATGGAAGAACATACCATGCTCATGGATAGGAAGAATCAATATCGTGAAAATGGCCATACTCCCTAAGGTTATTTATAGATTCAATGCCATCCCCATCAAGCTACCAATGACTTTCTTCACAGAATTGGAAAAAACTGCTTTAAAGTTCATATGGAACCAAAAAAGAGCCCGCATTGCCAAGACAATCCTAAGTCAAAAGGACAAAGCTGGAGGCGTCACGCTACCTGACTTCAAACTATACTACAAGGCTACAGTAACCAAAACAGCATGGTACTGGTACCAAAACAGAGATATAGACCAATGGAACAGAACAGAGTCCTCAGAAATAATACCGCACATCTACAGCCATCTGATCTTTGACAAACCTGAGAGAAACAAGAAATGGGGAAATGATTCCCTATTTAATAAATGGTGCTGGGAAAATTGGCTAGCCATAAGTAGAAAGCTGAAACTGGATCCTTTCCTTACCCCTTATATGAAGATTAATTCAAGATGGATTAGAGACTTAAATGTTAGACCTAATACCATAAAAACCCTAGAAGAAAATCTAGGTAGTACCATTCAGGACATAGGCATGGGCAAGGACTTCATGTCTAAAACACCAAAAGCAACGGCAGCAAAAGCCAAAATTGACAAATGGGATCTAATTAAACTAAAGAGCTTTTGCACAGCAAAAGAAACTACCATCAGAGTGAACAGGCAACCTACAGAATGGGAGAAAATTTTTGCAACCTACTCATCTGACAAAGGGCTAATATCCAGAATCTACAAAGAACTCAAACAAATATACGAGAAAAAAACAAACAACCCCATCAAAAAGTGGGGAAAGGATATGAACAGACATTTCTCAAAAGAAGATATTCATACAGCCAACAGACACATGAAAAAATGCTCATCATCACTGGCCATCAGAGAAATGCAAATCAAAACCACAATGAGATACCATCTCACACCAGTTAGAATGGCAATCATTAAGAAGTCAGGAAACAACAGGTGTTGGAGAGGATGTGGAGAAATAGGAACACTTTTACACTGTTGGTGGGATTGTAAACTAGTTCAACCATTATGGAAAACAGTATGGCAATTCCTCAAGGATCTAGAACTAGATGTACCATATGACCCAGCCATCCCACTACTGGGTATATACCCAAAGGATTATAAATTAGTCTACTACAAAGACACATGTACACGTATGTTTATTGCGGCACTATTCACAATAGCAAAGACTTGGAATCAACCCAAATGTCCATCTGTGACAGACTGGATTAAGAAAATGTGGCACATATACACCATGGAATACTATGCAGCCATAAAAAAGGATGAGTTTGCGTCCTTTGTAGGGACATGGATGCAGCTGGAAACCATCATTCTTAGCAAACTATCACAAGAAGAGAAAACCAAACACCGCATGTTCTCACTCATAGGTGGGAACTGAACAATGAGATCACTTGGACTCGGGAAGGGAAACATCACACACTGGGGTCTATCATGGGGAGGGGGGAGGGGGGAGGAGGGAGGGATTGCATTGGGGAGTTATACATGATATAAATGATGAATTGATGGGTGCTGACGAGTTGATGGGTGCAGCACACCAACATGGCATAAGTATACATATGTAACAAACCTGCACGTTATGCACATGTACCCTAGAACTTAAAGTATAATAAAAAAAAAAAAAAAAAAAAAAAAAAAAAGAATATGTATTATGAAACTGAAGTTCACATAAATTTTCTCTGATGTTTTCTTCCAGAATTTTTATAATGGTGTATTTTACATTTATGCATATGATCTATGTTGAGTTATTTTTTGTGATATGTGAAATGACTTTGTCTATTTCATTTTTTGCATACGGGTTCCCATTTTTTTCATCATTATTTATTGAAAAGACTAGGCTTTCTCTACTAAGTTGCCCTTCCTCCTTTGCCAGAGATCAGTTAACTATGTCTGTGTGGGTGCATTTCTAGCCTCTCTCTTTCAGTTCCATTGGTCTGTGTCTATTTTGTCACCAATTTCACGCTGTCTCGATTCCTGTAGTTTTATAATAAATCTTGAAATCAGATAGTATGAGCCCTCCAATTTTGTTCTTTTTCAGTGCTTGTGATTATTCTAGGTCTTTTGACTTTCCGTATGAACTTTAGAATCAATTTGTAGATGTCCATGTAATAGCTTGAGGACATTTTAATGAAAATTTCATTGAATCTATAGATTACGTTGGGAAGAACTGACATCGTAACGATATTGACATACAACCATGAATAGAGTTTATCTCCTTATTTATTTACATCTTTTATTTCTTTCATTCCAGTTTTATAGTTTTCCACTTATAGATCTTGTACATTTCTTGTTAGATTTGTAACAAAGTATTTCATTTTTTGATTACTATTGTAAATGGTATTATGTTTCTAATTTTAAATTCCATTTGTTCATTGCTAGTGCATAGGAAAGCAAATACAACTTCTGTATATTAACCTTTTTTCTTGTGGCCTCACTATGCTTGTTAATTAGTTCCAAGAAGTTTTTTGTAGATTCTTTGGGGTTTTCCACATAGACAATCATGTTATTTCTGAAAAAAGACAGATGTGTTTCTTCTTTTCCAATATGTATACGTTTTATTTACTTTTATTGTCTTATTGTATTAGCCAGGACTTTCAGTACAATGTTTAAAAGGAGTGGTAAGACAGCCAGGTAGCTTGTATCTGTAGTCCCAGCTACGCAGGAGGCTGAGGTAGATGGATTTCTTGAGGCAGGAGTTCAAGAGCTGCCTGTGTCATATGGTGAGATCTCATCTCTCCCTCCTTTTTTTTTTTTTTTTTTTCTAAGGAGTATCTTATTTTTGATGTTAGGGAGACAAAATCCAATTTCTCACTACTTAGTATGAGGTTGGTTATAGCAGAGGAATTTCTCCTCTACTCCCAGTTTGCTGACATGTTTTACCATATATAGGTGTTGGATTTTTTCAAATGCTTTTTTTTGCATCAGTTTGTATGATCATATGATTTTTCTTCTTTGGCTTGTCAAAGTGATGGATTACATTGATTTTTGAATGTTAAGCCATCCTTATATACCTTATATACCCTTATATACCTTATATACCTGGAATAACTCTTATTTGGTTATGGCATATAATTGTTTTTATATCTTGTTGGATTTGATCTGCTAATTTTTTTTTTATTTATTGAGGATGTTTGTATTTATATTTGCTACATCTCATGTAGCAAATTATGGTTCTTATTACAATATTACTTCTACTTTGTTCTCTCCTCTCTTTCTTGTATTGCAATTACATGCATTCTATATATATATTACATATATATTATATGTATATATATTATATGCATTCTATATATTATATTATATTTTATTTAAAAGACTTTTTAAAGATGGAGTCTCACTATGTTGTCCAGGCTAGAGTGCAATCATAAACAGTGCAGCCTCAATCTACTAGACTCAAGTGATCCTCCCACCTCAGCATCTCAAGTAGCTGGGACTGTAGACAGGGACCACCGTGTCTATCTTTTTTAAAAGATATAATGGATGTTACATCTTTTAAAAAATATCCACAGCAATAGGATATTCCATTTAAAAAATACCAATAAAACACAGAAAAGAATTCTCTTTACATTTGAGTTTGGGATGTTTCCACTGACGTGCCATCACACTCACTGATCTTTCCTGGTCATGTGTAGTCTCCTAATGAGCCCATCAGATGCATTCTTCATTTCCATTGTTTTTATTTCTACATCTTTTTTTATTTCTTCTTACAGTTTCCACCTTTCTGCTTACATTAGGCATCTGCTCTTGCACATTGTTTACTTTTTTTCTTTGCGGACTTTAGCATATTAATTAGTTATTTTAAATTTGCTGATAATTTTAAAACCTGTGTCATACCTTAGCGTGGTTCTGATGCTTGTTTTATCTCTTCTAAGTCTGATTTTTCTTTTTTTGGCATGTCATAATTTTGTTGAAAACTGAATGTGTATGAATAATACGGACTGCTGGCTTTTCGTGTGAGAGTTTTTGTTAGTGGGGCTAAGAGTTTGGATATATTTAATATTTACTATAGCTGTTAGTTCCAGAGGCTTCAAATTCATCTATTGCCTTTGTTTTGTATTTCTTTTGAACTTTAAGCTTCCCTAAGTATTCCTCACTGCAGAGAGTTTGTGTCTTGCAGTTGTTTCAGCTGGAATCCACTATTAATATACTGGAGGCTGGCTGGTGTGGTGGTCAGTGAGTGGGAGTGTTGTATAATCCTATCATCACATCTCAGTATTTTTAAGGATCTGTCTCGTGGGCTGTGGCTTTCACAAGTATTTCTTCAGTGTTGTAGATGTTCTCTCCCCCTAGATAAGAAAGGACATCTAGAGGTGCTGGAATGGGAGAAGGACTTTCCCTTAACTACGATAAAGCTCTGGCAAACCTTTTCCCTTAGACCGACCTCTTTTATGGAGAATGCTCTGGACATAATTTCACAATGATTATTCTTCCTTTCTTGCTGCCACAGCCTAGAGAATATTTTTCCAGGATTTTTATTCTGAGAACCTGGTGAGGTATCTGGAGAAAAGTATAGGAGACCCACTAAGACTACTGCCCTGGGGATTTCATACCCTAAGGTTAGTCCACAGCCAGCTTCTAGCAATTCACCAAAATTATCGTGTAATGTTCTTAGCGGCTTAAGGCTCCAGCAGCTTCTGCTCTAGGTAAGCAGATATCTGCTATGACTATCTGTATTCGCTTCTCTAGTTTTTAGGATGTTGGTTTGTCCTGCAACCTCAGTTCTCTGATACGCTCAAGAAAAGTCAACCATTTTCAGTTTGTTCTGACATTTTTTTTTGTGGAAAGAACAAGAGTGGTAACTTCTAAGCTTGTTACATGTCAGTAGTGACACTAGAAATTTTAACTCTCATTTCTAAAACTCTCAAATTAACAATGATAGTGACAATAATAAACAATAGTAGCAGCAATAGTATTAATTTTGAAGGCGCAGTTGCTTTGGATTTACTTACGCACTGTATTAACAAGCTTCTCTGCTTATGATTTACTTATTCTTGCATCTCAGATCTTATTCTTTCTGGGACAGTTTTTCTTCTTAAAGTACATCTTTTTGTAGTAGTGACTAATTCTCACTTATTTGTTTATCTTAATTATAATTACAGAGTTATTATTGTATTCAGGCCACAATTATAGATTAATAAATATTTTCTAACCGAAAGTTAAAATTCTTATTAGATTTTTTTTTGCTTCAGTGCCATTCAAAATATTTTTGTCATTCTAAAAATTATTCTTTAGAAAATATTTCCTTCTTTTTCTAATTATTCTATTTCTATTTCTCCTCTTGTTTCTCTTCCTCCTCCTCATTCTGTTCCTTCATTATTTTCTTTTCTCCCTTTATATATTTTCTTTTCTTCTTGGAGCCCCGAGTTTATTATAGGCAGATGTTGCTTGCAGTTTACCCAGTACATAACTGACTGTGTTAGTCAGAGGGTCCCTTGCCCTATATTTATTACCTGCAATACGTCACACTTCCTTTTTTTTTTTTTTTTTTTTTTTTTTTTTTTGAGATGGAGTCTCACTCTGTCTCCCAGGCTGGGGTGCAGTGGCGCTATTTCCGCTTACTGCAACCTTCCGCCTCTTGAGTTCAAGTAATTCTCATGTCTCAGCCTCCCAAGTCGCTGGGACTACACGGCATGCCATGATGCCTGGCTAATTTTTTGTATTTTTAGTAGAGATGGGGTTTCACCATGTTGGCCTGGCTGGTCTCAAGCTCCTGACCTCAAGCGATCCACCTGCATCGGCCTCCCAAAGTGCTGAGATTGCAGGCATGAGCCACCACTCCTCACCCATACTTCCTTTTAAACCTTATCCTCTACTATTCCTTTATTAAAACATATTTTAAATATTTACTAAGAGTCAGCATTCTACATTAATCCACTCAGTGCTTTCAGCAATTACAAAGTTGGCAATTGTTACTGTTTTTGTTTCACAGATGAAACTAACACACACACACACAGATGTTAAGTAAGGAACAAAATTGGACTTTGAGCTCAGGTGTGTCTGGCCCCAAATCCACCTCTCCTGAGTATCATCACCATCT
Source organism: Rhinopithecus roxellana (assembly GCF_007565055.1). Classification (NCBI taxonomy): domain Eukaryota; kingdom Metazoa; phylum Chordata; class Mammalia; order Primates; family Cercopithecidae; genus Rhinopithecus; species Rhinopithecus roxellana. The sequence continues at coordinate 49,693,015 of NC_044551.1, forward strand.
CACCTCTCAACAGAAATCCTCAGCCTGGGGGGTCTGCTCAGTCTTCTCACTTTGAATTTCTCCAACATTGTTACCTATACTGTTTGCTTGACTTACAATAATTATGTGGATATTTTTATTTCAATACACATATAATCTTCTCTTTCAAATATGGTATCAATTTATCAAGAGCATAATATGTATCATTTGCCATTGTTCACAGTGGTTGTCTAATATAGTGCTGAGGAAAATTAAGTGTTCAATAAATGCTACTTAAATAATGACTCCAATCTTAAAAAGAACATACCTGATTTTTCTGAACAAACCTGTCAGTCAGAGTGATATAGCATTTATTTTGAATTAAAATGCATGCATGTAGGAATTAAATAAAAATAAAGGAAGGCCTAGGCCATGGAAGAGAATGAGGTAAAAGGAAGAGTGTTGTTTGGTATCACAGCTTGTTGTTAAAATAAATAACTATTGTCTTTTTTGCTCCTTTTCAATACATGTCAACACATCAGGCTTATATTCTACATTCCTAAGTGTCTCTTCTAACTGAATTCATTTATGGACGTGTTAACATACCCAAAGTTACCACATTTCTCCAAGGCATCCTGGGTGATAATTTAAAAAGCAGGCATCAGAAATTTGCCTGTGGCCAGGACCACAGTCAATGTGTTGCTGGAATTACGGTAACGGGCTGGCTTCTTTTGACATCAACAGCATGCTTTTCTTAACCGCAATTTGTTCCTCTATATTGTTTCATCATTATGAATACTTGTTTAAAACCCATTTACAAAGTGGATTGCCAAGTATTGTCTAGAACTATCACAGGAGATTTAGGTGCATGAAGTTCACACTTGGTTATTAGACTTTTAACTGCTCTTTGGATGCCAAGCATAGTTAATACTCAAAAATACCGTGCTCAATGTGATGAAAGTTCAGTTTCCTCACGGCTGCCTTTACTTGCCTATTCTTCTGCCCACCCACCTTCGATTTTGGTTCCAGAAAACATACTGTCTCCCAATAGATTGTTAACATTCTTGGAAACAATTCCAAGGCTAGTTTTGTGGTGGTCTAATCCCTTCTAGCTGCACTCCAATTTGGCTTTTTATTGTTATTTCAAATAAAACGATTTTACTGCCTCGCCAGTTCCTCTGTGTAGTAAAAGTCTTAGAATATTCCTGATGCTGTTTTTTGAGATGAATAAATTCAGCCTTGGGGAAACTGCGGTGAGATTTTGGTGGTCACTGATATCACGCAAAAGAACTCATGACGAACCCGTGATTCAGTCGCGGCTGCGCATGCAGGCGTGTCTGCACACAGACTTACCAGCCCTGAGATCTGGCGACTGTGGAGCAGCGCTCTAAGGAACACGGCCAGAGGGCGGATGTCCCGCGGGCTCCACAGAGTCCTCCATCACTTGCAACCACTCTGACGCAAACATGCGGCCAAACTGAAATTGAGAACATAGAAAACTTGACAGGACGATAGAGAAATGAGGGAAGGAGGGTACACTAAAGAAGGGTGGAAAAGAACAAAGAAAATAGAGATCAGTGAGGAAGGGGAACATTTCTCAACCATTATCAGCACTATCAGCCTTGTGCGACAAGATTCCCGGGCCTCGTTCTGTCTTAACACTATAATATAAAACTCGAGAGCCAATCTCTTACTCTACTGCGAATCAATTTGTTTGTGTCACTCAGTAATGATATTGAGAAAAATATTGAATTGCTTTTACTGAATACATATTAGTCTGTGAGTTCAAAGCTTAGGCTCACGGGTAAGTTCATCCATGAGACTATCCGGGACTTGGTGCGTTGTGAAAATGTGTTTCCAGTTTTCATCCAGGCAGCCCTTTTTCCTGCCTTCTCCCTGCTCATCCAGACCACAATTACACTTGCTATTTGGAAGACTCTTTCTTTGAAAGCATTTAGAAGTATAAATGGTATGTTGGTTTCATCCCTCACAACTAAAAAAAAAAAAAAAAAAAAAAAAAAAAAAAAAAAAAAACTTATTTTTTGATATAAGTACTTCTGTGGTATTTTAAAAATATTTTAATTATCAGTTATTCTCTGGGATCTTGGAACTTAGGAATTGATATGATAGTGAACACAATCTTGACTGTAATTTTTGGTTTGTTCTTCACAAACTTTCAGTGACTGCAAAACAGTGTAAATGGAATTGGTCGGACTTCCTGTAAGGTAAGGTTAAAAACAGTTTAGGATTTAGGAATTGATATAACAGTGAACACGATCGTCACTGAAATTTTTGGTTTGTTCTTTACAAATTTTCAGTGGCTGCAAAACAGTGTAAATGGAATTAGTCAGACTTCCTATAAGGTAAGGTTAAAAACAGTACCACCCAGAAAGCAGGGGACATGATTATAACCCCTGATCTTAGAAAAGTCACTATCAACTAGGGGTCTTAATGTGAGAATAGAACTAATTTTTCCTAAATATTTAAAAATCATATTTTGGGTTTTTCTCTGAAGTATTTAGGGTAAAAAGAATGCCATGTTACTTGTTTCATTTAGTCAGATTTAAAGTTCATGATTACACCATGGCACTCTATAGGTTTTTGAATCAATCATTTAAGAGGACAAGTCACTGCAGTGTAAAGTGTTGACACTTTTCTATTGCTGATTTGCAAAATTGGGAGTATGTTTATAAAAGGTTAAAATAAGCATAATTAAATTTTCCAAATTAAATAAAACAGTTAATTTTAAAGTTATTTATTTCAGATATGATATTCTGTAAATATATTTTCCTGTAAATATTGATATATAATTTTGAATATTTTAGAAAAATTAAGTTTTAACAAGTATATAAAATGATTTTACTACTTTGTTTTTATTTTCACTTTAGTTTACATTTCTGATGAAACTACTTAAATTTGTTATAATGAATATATTTACATGTTATTTTTAATCCTTTAGATTGTTCTTATCATGATAATTAAAATTATGAAAACATATTAATTATAATACTCTAATTAGCTATTGTGCTAAAATTAAGGCAATAAAAGTAAATTTTATTGTGTAATTCTATACAATTCAGACCTAACTTCTGAATTTTACATATATTTTTAAAACTCTTCCAAACATTACTGACACGTCTGTAGGATGATATATGTTCTATAATAATTTAATACATTATCTTTGATATTTCATTGACTTTTAGTTAAATATTTTACATTTTAGTGTTTTGAAGGTGCGGTTAGCAATGTAGGAGGGTGGAGTATTTTTATTAAGTAGTTTTCATTTGATTTATGCTGTTATAGACAGACATATGGTCCATGAGCCTCCATTTGTACTCTTGCTCCAGGCCCTGCGAATGTTGGGCAATTTCATTCAGTTTTGACAGACTAGACAGAGCATGAATTTTGCCTTTGCCAGATGTGCAGAAAAGGCTGTTTCTCTGCAGATGTTTCATTAATGTGAGAACCTTGAAAAGATTATACTTTCCAGTTTACTTAAAATTGAATAAATTATAGAAAGTAATTCATACAATATTCTAAACGTGTGAGATAAATTATTGAAAAGTTGTTTGACTTTTTTTTTTTTTTAAACATGAGAAATTATATTCCAGTGACAGTCCTGGATATTGAGTTTGGACTTACGCAGTAATATATACACCACCAGTAAAGTAGATCTCATTATTATGATTTCACTGATTATTCATTGTTTTTCTTTGTTATATATTGTATGTCCTTTTATGCGGGAGTTCCATGTAATGTATTATTTCCATTTGAAGAGTGAACACATTCTGAGGCTGTCCCCAGAGGACCTTGGTGATGCATCTATCTAATCATTCATCGTTTCTCTTCCCCACTGAACAGCTTGGCCTGTTTGACTCAGTCTTCATGATTCAAGATGAGAGTCTGTCTGAGGCTGTGCTTCTCTCATTGCTGCCAGAGGCCCTTAGTGGTGCTGCTATGTTTCAGTGGACACCTTCGGTATCTTACTCAATTAAAAACTCTCCTTTTGATATCATTCCAGAGTTTACCTTGAAATTTTCTATAGTTTATTTTTCTTTTATTTTTCTTATATGCCAAGTACTTTGCTTCTTTGGATTGTTTCAATCTTTACTTTCAAATAGTCATAATTTATAAGCTTTTACTTACCTCACACTTCTCCAAGTTCAAGTAGTTTCACAAGGCATGGTAACAGGGCATTGGGTATGGTGCTCTACCATTACATAAGGGAATTGGTGACTGGTTCCACTCTGTGTTTCACAAGTTCTCTGGACAATGTCTTTAGCTCTCTGGGATTTTATTACTGTCAGTAGAATTAGTACCAGACTAAATGGGCCTATAGGTCACTTGTAGCTCCAACATTTCTGAATCGTTACTACTGTTTCAGATACCCGTTTAGCTAGTTAAAAAATAGCAGATATATATTTATACTAATATGTAAGTTGCTACACAGAAGGAAGAAGTAAAACTTTAACTGCCTCTTTTTAATATCAAAGAATACTACATAGTTATAGAATTGTAGGTAACCGTGAATAATGTGATGTTCTTATTGTTTGTGTGTGTGCGTGGGGGGAGGGGTGAGTGTAATTATATAAGCATGATTTCTTTTACATCCCATCCTCATTTTGTATGCTTTAAAGAGTTCTTGCATAAGATTGTCCTTATATCACTTGTCCCTCTTCTATTGAGATGTTAGTTATTCATCTCCAATTTAAAACTATCACTATCATGAGAATATCAGGACAGAAACCGACCCCGTGATCCAATCACTTCTCTCCCTCGACACGTGAAGATTACAATTCAAGGTAAGATTTGGTGGGGACACAGCCATACGATATCACATACTTCCTGTACAGCCTGAAGAACAATGAGCCAAGTAAACCTTTTTGCTTTATAAATTACCCAGCTTCAGGTATTCCTTTATAGCAACAGGTATTTCTTCATAGCAGTATGAAAATGGACTAATACAGCTTGTAACTCCACCTATTTTCCACATAATTTCAGTGCATTTTTAAAATAGTGCGTTTAAAAAATCAGTTAGTAGTTTACATTTCTGGACACAGGATGTATAAAGATATAGTTTTGTGATGTCAGTACCTAAAGGGATGGTAACAGAGATGTAAACGAGCAGAGTTTTTGTATTTTATTGAAGTTAAGCTTGTATAAATTCAAATTATAATGTTATGACTTTAGGATGTTAAATGCAGTCCTCTTGGTAATCATAGAGAAAATAGTTATAGAATATACACAAAAGAAAATGAGAAGGAAATTAAACATTTCACTACAAGATACCAATTAAACACAAAAGATGTAGTAATGCAGGAAATGAGGAACCAAGAAGAGGTAAGGCATATACAAACATATAGCAAAATGATGAAAGTAAATCCCTCCTTATTAGTAATTACTTTAAGTGTAAATAGATTAGACTCTTCAATTAAAAGACAGAGATAGGCAGAATGGTTTTAAACAGACTAATTTTACTTTTCTAATTTATCTTGTAATGTTAAGTATAATCTTTTTTAAAAACAATACTTAAACCAATTGTAAAAGCAATACATTATAAAAATAAATAAATGCTTACAAAAATAATAATGTCAAATCACAAGCAATAGAATTACTCATGGCTTATGTTTATTGAGTTTGTACTAAGTGCCAAGTACTATTTTAATGGTTTACACTTAATTAGAAATAACACTACTTTTGTTCTCATCTTACAGATGGGGAAATTGAAGCACAGTTTGCAAATTTACTCAAGGTTACACAGTAACTAAAAGATAGGCTAGTCTGATAACAGAATTCAAACTGAACTGCTATGCCAAGATATTAGCTGTGATTATTACTAGTTTTATATATAGAATATTACACAGAAGATTAGCCCTCCAGTTTTCTAATCTATATATTTTTAAGTGGTTTGCTCATAAAAATAATACAGTAAGAAAGAAGTGGTTCAATCCCATGCATTCTAGGTAGAAGACCACACATCTTTTCATTGGTGTGGTCTGTTTGTCTTTGAAATGATGATATTGGTTACATGAGAGACCAAGTGTGGCTAGGACTGGGCAAAGGATTACCACTGCTGAAAGGCTTAGGGTCCAAATTCTCAGATTCTACAGACTGTAGAAATTAGAAGTATTAGAAAGTCACCTGCATGAATAAATCACATCCTTAGAAACGCAGTTAAATACAATGCACTTTTCAGTTGAAGGGTTTTTTTTCCCTTGTGCAAGCTTGAATTCAAAAATCAGTCTGAAATTAGATTTTGTTGCCAACATTAATCTTAAATTTTAGAAAAGTTGGAACGTGTTTCTTCAAGTTGATTTATGCCAGTTTCACCTATGCCAAGGGAGAAAAAGTGGACCACATCTTGTACTTGAAATACATAATGTAAACTGACACTCTGCAGTAGTTTTTTTAATGTCATGAGAACTGCAAATGCATGTTTTTTGCTCTGAGGCAAAAAGAAAGGATTCAAAGACAATGATTTTTGGTGGTTTATTTTCCCTTATTGAGAAAATATTTGCCAGGTTTTACATACATTTCATCAAAATGCACTTTTTCTTCAAATATCCTTCATAGAAAATATCACTAACCATTATTATAACATTATCACAATAGAAAGATAATTTTATAGATATGATGGTAATAATACAATATGAGTTAGGGCAAGGAGGTTTTAGACCACAATAAAAAGAAATTGAAATCAACCTGAGTAGGTCAAAAATGTAAGGAGAGGATGGCAATGTGATTTAACAAGAGGCTAATTTAAGATGAGTCCCAGAAATAGAAGGAAAATGCATTAGATATTATGAAATAAGACAAAAACCAATGGGCGAACACTTTTGAATCGAATGCCTCTTTTCAAGGTTTTAAGATCATAGATAGAAGACTCATGACTGTACAGAATGGAAGATCTGCAAATCACATACCATATATATTGCTTAAATATTTTTAACTTTATTTCTGATTATAATTTAAGACCTTTTCAGAAGGAAATCAATATATATTTTGGATTTTATAAGTGATAATTTATAAAAGATGGTACAGTTGAATAGAAACTTCAAAGCACTTCAGTCCAGCCATCATTGATTCATTATTCATGTATTAAATATCCTGTCATTCCTTCAACAAGTATCTGATTAATTAACTGGGTACAGCAGTAAATGAAGAAAAGTGTCTTTGTGGAGCTTATATATTGGCAGGAAAACAAGGACAATACATAAATATGTAAAATGGTGATAGGACTAAACAGAAAAAAAAAGGTTAAGGAGAGGTCATAAAAAGAATGGAGATAGTTTCATTATTAAATAAGATGATCAAGGGAAGTTTTCACTGAGAAGGCGACATGTGAGTAAAGTCTGAAGAAGATGAGGAATGACATCTCTAGATAACTAGTGGAAGAGCTTTTCAGGAGCAGCAAATACAATGGACTTGAGATATCTGGGCATTAAATATAAGTGTGCATGTGTCTTTATAGTACAATGATTTATAATCCTTTGGGTATATACCCAGTAATGAGATTGCTGTGTCAAATGGTGTTTCTGGTTCTAGATCCTTAAGGAATTGCCACCCTATCTTCCACAATGGTTGAACTAATTTACACTCCCACCAACAGTGTAAAAGCATTCCTATTTCTCCACATCCTCTCCAGCATCTGTATTTTCCTGACTTTTTGATAATTGCCGTTTTAACTGGTGTGAGATGGTATCTCATTGTTGTTTTGATTTGGATTTCTCTAATGACCAGTGATGATGAGCATTTTTTCATTTATTGCAGCACTATTCACAATGGCAAAACTTGGAAGCAACCCAAATGCCCATCAATGATGGACTGGATAAAGAAAATGTGGCACATACACACCATGGAATACTATGCAGCCATGAAAAAGGATGAGTTCATGTCCTTTGCAGGGACATGGATGAAGCTGGAAACCATCATTCTCAGCAAACTAACACAAGAACAGGAAACAAAACACCGCATGTTCTCACTCATAAGTGGGAACTGAAGAATGAGAACACACAGACACAGGGAGGGGAACATCACACACTGGGGCCTGTTGTAGGGTAAGGGATTAGGGGAGGGATAGCATTAGGAGACATACCTAATGTAGATGATAGGTTGATGGGTGCAGCAAACCACCATGGCACACGCATACCTATGAAACAAACCTGCATGTTCTGCATATGTATCCCAGAACTTAAAGTATATATATATATATATGTGTGTGTGTGTGTGTGTGTGTGTGTGTGTGTATATAAAGAAAAGGAAAGAAAGATATCCGGGTATTAGGCCAGGTACCAGCAGTGTAGAGCATGCTGGAAGGCCCACTATATGTAGAAATTCATTAAAATGTGTCTTTCTTTATTGTACTGATGCAGGATTTCAGTAAGGGATGCCCATAAGGTATGTTCAGTCCTGGACAAATAGTTTTTGTGCACCTCTGTGTGTATAAACAATTTGATTAAAATATATTATTTTTTTATGGGTCCAAGTGTGAAGATTTAGAATGATGGATAGGTGGGACATACTTAGGTTCATTGTCTGTGATCATCCTGGCTGCAGATGGGCACATATTTTTATGTAGCTCCTGTGTTCCCCGTGCTGGTATCTAGAACCTTAGTTGAGTTGCTTTCTGCTATCCTGTTAATTTCATTGCCCATTTTATTTTCCCTGCTTGCTAATCATCATTCTCTAGCTCTTTGCAAGATTCTGTACAATTATCATCCAATTTTGTCCGACAAACTAATGGTACTTGCAATAGAGACACCAGTTAGGGGACTATCACAATAATCCAGGGATAGCTGATGGTGATCAGTTGTGTCAAATGCTACTGATGCGTGGCATAATAGGAAGACTGATAAGTGACAGTTGGATCATCCATCCTCTGTAGTTGTTCATGCTGGCTAATGAGTGAATACCACACAGAGTGGCAATTCCTTGCTAAAACACTTGTTCCATATTTCCACAGGTCTGGCCAATGCATTTGTGCTTAAAGCATGCAATGTCTGAAATGTAATGTTTAACTCCCAGATATGTTCATGCACCTGTTTAGTTTTTAGCTTCTGATAGCACCATGTGAAACATATCAACATGGTAAATCTTCCTTTTTCACTGAGTCTGTTAGTAAAAGACTGATTCAATGGAGACCTTGGAGATTTGTCCAAATAAACTTTAAATTATTGTTGCCTCCTTGCCAAGGGCTAGAGATGGAATTGATGATTTAGGCCGCAAGGTAAATTAAATAGGCAATGGAATTATCAGAATGGTAGACAGTGGCCCAACTAAGGATCTGGATGCCAGGGGCTATAAACAAGGTGACTCTACAATAACCAGTAGCCCATCTACTGCCAGGGAAACCTCAGCACTGAGCCATATATCTGATTCTGCAAGAAGTATCTATATGCCTTTTGCCTAAGACCTTAGTTGATCTCAGAATGTGAGGCAATTCAAACTCATAAATAGAGGTAAATAGACACATTTGTCAGGCAGTTTCTGATATCAGAACGTAGTACAGGAGGCAGTAATTGTAGAATGACCGTAAGAATAGACTTAGAGCTAGTCCTTATTCCAGCAGATGTTTGTTTTACAAACAGAAGGCTATTACTTGGTTTACATGAACTAATATATGTGAAATATTTTACTATGTAAATTTTAAATATGATAAAGCTATCTCATGATAGTTCAGGGAGCTGTATCTTTTATATCTGTCATATATTTTATGGCATTTTCAGCCTTACTGAAGATATTTCTGGGAAATAAGGTACAGGGCTCAAAAATAACAATCAAAGCTGAAGACAGTAGACTTCTTTTTATGTGTTTTATTTTCTTAAACTTATTTTGAAGAAATAACTAGAGAATTTGGTTCAGGTTATAAATAAGAAGCATCCAGGGATAAGACCAAGCATGAGTCAGCATGAGTCAGCAATTCAGTAAGCCTGGGAACTGGAAATGAGCTGGAATGTAATAACTTCTATCACTTTAATATGAATAAAAGCTTTTGAACTCCTGAAATTTCAAATGCTTGTGGTTGTCTGTTTGAAGACAATTTTGTAACACAAAATAATTCAGGGAAATATCTTCAGACAGGACAAAAAGTTGTTACTGTGTCAAATTAAAAGAAATATTTTATTTGAGTGACTCAAACAAGATGAAGTAAGAAATTTTACTATATGAAATCTTGGAGCATCCACAGTCTGTGAAAGCTTGGATTGTCTAAAATGAAACTCAAAATAAACCATTTGAGATGGAGATTTCAACAAATTTAATATTATCAAACAAGGGGAACTTTCAAGTCTCCAAACATTGTAATCAAATAAAGAGGAGACCCAATTTTTTGAGGAAGATAATGACATTTTATGTCATCAATGTCTTCAGATCTATGAAATCTGGGTACTATGGTGATGATGGGAAAGATCTCAGAGTTCACTGCTGTGAATTCCTGTTATAGAAAAGCAAAGAAACGGGCAAGTAATTATCTCTTACCAACTATCGAGCTAATTAGAGATGAAAACAGGGATATAGAAAAATTATAAATTGTAAATGATAGTAATATTCTCAGTGATAGTTGCAGACCAATCAGAATGGGCAGCACAAAATCATTCAGAATGGACCCCAGCTATAGCTAACCAGTAGGGCATTACTGGTAAGTATTTGTTGAATATTTGTCCAGGTTATGAGTAAATTCATCTAGCAAATTAATGATATTAATATAAGTCAAACTTTAATTTTAACTAAGTTAACTGAGTAACTCTCCCTTTCATGTACAAAAATTGTATTTATCTCTATAAGTTGAGATTTGATCACTGTCTCAGGAGCAATTTGGAAAAGCATACTAATTTTTTAGACTGCTGAGAAAGAATTAAATTATAAAGATTTTTTAAAATAAGCAAAATAATTCAGATGGGATAAACACCAACTAGCAATGATACCTCAGAGCTTTTTTATGTGTGATAGCTACTTATTTGACTATAGTATAAGACTCAGAAACTGGCTCAGTTTGCAGGATATCTTCAACAGAGGGGCCTTAACTAGAGTATATGCTCTCCTATGTCTTTGAGTAATGTTCTGTGGTTCGTTTTGAATGTTTAGTTAGGAAGATAGGATCAGCATCATCAGTTCTTTATTTATGGTGTTCTAACTCTAAAAGCAGCAAATTGGATCACTGATGTGGCAGCTGATATCTTTCCCCATGTCTAAATTATATTGTTGGTGGTAGATTAGATCTTGATGATCCTGGACATACTCCCAAGCCTCTTCTGATCTACTTGTGTTGTTGGTCAGTGCTAAGCTAACAAGAGTTAGTAAGTCACAATAAGCCATTCATCTGAACAGGGAATTGTGAATAAAGCACTGTAGAGGGGGAGTTTAGAAGCAAGCAGGAGCACTTTTTTTTTTTTTTTTTTTAACTCTTAAGTTTCAGTCTGAAAGGCTTTTGGATTTTATACATTGTTACCTACTTACAAACTACACAAAACCTATTCTATCTTTTTCATTCTCATAAAGTATGGAAGTATGATGTACTTAAACATAGGTAAAATTCAGTCTTGCGAGATGGAAAATGTGAATGTACTTAGCACTACCGAACAGTATACTTAAAAATGGTTAAGATGGCTGGGTGCAGTGGCTCACGCTTGTAATTTCAGCACTTTGGGAGGCCAAGGCGGGTGGATCACCTGAGATCAGAAGTTCGAGACCAGCCTGGCTAACATGGAGAAACCCTGTCTCTACTAAAAATAGAAAAATTAGCTGGGCGTAGCGACATGCACCTGTAAGCCCAGCTACTTGGGAGGCTGAGGCAGGAGAATCGCCTGAACCTGGGAGGCAGAGGTTGCCGTGAGCTGAGATGGCACCATTGCACTCCAGCCTGGGCAACAAGAGCGAAACTCTGTCTCAAAAAAAAAAAAAAAAAAAAGGTTAACATGGAACGTTTTATGTTATATGTATTTTACCACTTTTAAAATACTGAGAAAATAGGCAAAAGGTAGCCAAAAAGCGATGATATGTGTTTGGAAACTTTTAACTCACTTCACTCACGGAAGTTCCTACAAAGAGTGTAAAATATCTTTAGTTGTGTAACTTCTTAGACAGTCAGCCCCTTAAAGCACTCATAGTAACTTATATCCTGTAGGTTGGTTACATGAAGAGGAGGATTTTGTCTATTGGGTTCAAGAACGATGTGTCCCCAGTGTCTAGAATAGTGTGTGGCACAGAGAAACCACACAATGAATATGAGGCCACATTTCTTATTGTCTAGCAGGACATATTATTTGCTAAAAATTAAAAAAATAAATATATATATAAAATGACTATATTCTAGAAGACATTTGTTATAAGGCACTGTTTTTTAAACATAACACATAGTCCATTTCAATTTTTTTTTTTTTTAATGAAGACATCCTTTACATGCCCATACCAGTACCTCCCAAATCAACATTCCACACCATTCACTGCTCTCGGGAAATTTAGCAGATGTGCTGAGCCCAAAAGAATTTTGGATTTCAGCAAGATTGGGAAACTGGGTTATATCTTCCCACTTTTCTTTACAGCAAGAAATTTCATGACTTTTGTTTACCCAAGGAGTACTGGCTAAGCCTCATAAGGGGAACTCCAATATGCTTCCCAAAATTTTTAAATCATACAGCAGTGCTGGGCGTGGTGGCTGACGCCTATAATCCCAGTATTTTGGGAGGCTGAGGCGGGCGGATCGGCTGAGGTCAGGCTTTCGAGACCAGCCTCACCAACATGGTGAAATTTCGTCTCTACTAAAAATACAAAATTAGCTGGGTGTGGTGGCAGGCACCTGCAGTCTCAGCTACTTGGGAGGCTGAGGCAGGAGAATCACTTGAACCCAGGAAGCGGAGGTTGCAGTGAGCCAAGATCACACCATTGTATTCCAGCTTGGGCAACATGAGTGAAACTCTGACTCAAAAAAAAAAAAAAAAAAAAAGAAAAAGAAAAAAAGAAAAAAAAAAAAACATACAGTATTGTGAATGTGTACAAGACTTGTTAAATATTTCCTGAAAAGAATGTTTCCCAGGCAGAGTGTTCCAAAGAGTTTAACAAATGCTGCTTCATCTAAAAACTAGAGGGTTGATTCTAAGTCAGTGACGCCATCTGTTAGGTGGAGCCATGTTAAACAACTAGTTAGTGGGCTGACGTCACTCAGAGAGATGTCTTCCCTTTGGATAATCTAATCAAAGACAGGTTTATAATTTACAGAGTCGCAAATAAATCCATAAATCCCCTTTCAGTACTAATTTAGTCTTCTGACAGTGAGATATGCTTGGAGAAACAGCATTCTTAGGGCTATTCATTTTCATGTCATATACATTTTCCTAGCAGTCTTCCTTCCTGCTATTTTTATCATAACTCTCCAACATTCATTTGCAAAGATAAACACAGTTGTCTTATTTCTAAACTTAAGCCATTTATTTCAGTTAAGTTTCCACAAAGTGAGACTAGTGGTTTTTTGTTGAGGATCAGGTAGAAAAACATGTTATGTGGTGTCATGTTTTTGTATTATATTTAAAATATAGCTCAAAAAGATTTAGGTATACTTAAATTCTCTAGTTAATGTATACTCCAAAAATTCTGTTTAAACTGATGTTAGTAAGATGTAGCTGAAATTTAAATCTAGGTTTGCTGAGCTGAGTTTTGATTCTTCTTTCATTAGGCTATAGCTATTTGCACTCTTTGTAAAAATGTGATGTCATTCAAGCAATTCAGCCAATGTAGTTTTGTGATGAATCCTTAGAAAAGGGAATTGTCAGTTCAAAGGAAATATGCATTAAAAATTTTGATATATAGTGTCAAAATCTTTCCAAAGGCTGAGTCAGTTACATTTTTCATGTGGGAGTTTCTGTTTACTCATGCCCTAGACAACTATGTATACTACTAACTATTAAAAGTTTTTAACAAATTGTTCCTCCAGTAGTTTGGATTTTTTAAGTGGTAAGTTATTATTTTTGAGGACTTTGCAATTTGTTTTAGACATGTATAGTTCTATTTTTATAAAATATCTTGTTTTTCTGTTCCTTTTACAACAACTATTAGTTTCGAGACTCTGTCTCAAAAAAAAAAAAGATTTTTCTTATTGGTTTGTAAAATCTCATTGTATCTTAACATTAGTCTTAATTTAATGACATATAATTTAGTGTAGAATCAGATTTATACTCATGATAACACTCTTCTCAGTCTCTTGCATGCCTGTATATATTCTTTAGTAGGAAAGAAGGGCACAGCAGTTACAGCTAACACACTGGGAATTCAACATAACTAGTGTATTTCATCTGTGCCTTTCTTTGCCTGTAGCACTATTTGCTTTATTTCCCACCAGAACTTTCTTTTTTGTCGAAATATGGATATGCTCATGGGAAAGTGTTACACATGCAAAAGTCATCTGCTATGAATGCCACAGAAGAAAACAGTTTGAGAAATATTTATCTAGCGTTTTATTCCTTTTTCCAGTTTGGAGTGGGGAGCGGGGCTGGATAGGGGTAAATAGAAGGAAGGGGGAGAGAACTCAGATGTATAGAGGTCAGATGACTTAAGAATCATGAGATTCAACAAAACCAAAGAGAGAGACGCTTTAGATTCCTTAAATTTCCACCTCTTCCCTGATATATTAGTTCTATTGCCTGGCATTCCATTTCTTCTTCAGATGCAAGCAAGAAAAAACAGCATCCTAAGAAGCTCCACAGCATTCTTGATATGGTTTCCCATAAAACCCCCTTGATAATTAGCTAATATGAAGCATTCACATGAGTTTATTTGGGAATTGGCTGATGTTTTGTTTTCCCTGTTGCTGCTGTTGAAATAGTTTGAGTCTGAAATCATGATGGCTGTGGTTACATTTCTTTGGCCAGAGGATGTTGTGAAAGCCTCCATCACCACAGAAACAGATGAATATTCCCCTGCTCATACTGGAAAAAAGTGAATTGGTGACTGCAGCTCAAGCTGCTACATGGGAGGCCTTGAGCCATGACTTGGGCTCGTGAGTTCATGTCCCCAAACACAATGATCCATTTCCTCTCCTGCTGGTCCCAGGATCCTTTGTGCACTGACCAGTCTTTGTGAAATTTTTTAAAAATTATTTTTCAGATTTCTGATGACTTTTTGCAAAGAAAGGATGTTCTCATTATCCTCTCTGGAAAAAGAAACCTCTTTAATGAAGCTGGGGATTAAAATTCCTAGGTTCTGATTTTTCGAGTCATAATCTTTTCCAACTCCTGTTTCAAACTAATGAATATAATAACAGAAAATTTATAAACACAAATAAGCAAAAAAAAAAAAAAAAAAACAAAACAAAAAAGAAATGACTCACTATGTCAGCAAGGCCTTATTAATCATGTTGACATTGTAGTAAATAGCTAGTTTCTTTTATATAAACTTATGTTTTAAGATATTTAAAATCCTTGGTTTAATTAAAGGTAACAAAAAGAACAAAGGATCAATGGTTTTAATATATACAGATAATATAGTATTTTGTGAATACTATAAATTATATGAATCTATATGAATCATTCATCTTTATGATATTAAAAAAGTCAAATATGGGCCGGGTGCAGTGGCTCATGCTTGCAATCCCAGCACTTTGGGAGGCCGAGGCAAGCGAATCACCCTAGGCCAGGAGTTTGAGACCAGCCTGGCCAACATGGTGAAACCCCGTCTCTACAAAACAATTAACTGGGCGTGTAATCTCAACTACTCAGGAGGCTGAGGCAGAAGAATCACTTGAACCAGGAGGTGGGGGTTGCAGTGAGCCAAGATCATGCCACTGCACTCCAGCCTGGGCAACAAAGCAAGACTCTGTCTAAGAAAAAAGAAAAAAAATCAAATATGCAATGCAGCAGTGTGGCTGAACTTGGCTAACTTCAGAAGGTAGGTCTTAGTTTGGTGTCTTAGTCCATTTACTGCTATAACAAAAATACCATAAACTGGGTGACTTATAAACAACAGGCATTTATTTATCTCAGTTCTGGAGGCTGGGGAGTCCAAAATCAAGATGCTAGAAGATTCTGTCTCTGCTGAGGGCCTGTTCCATTTAGATGGAGTCCTTTTATTTTTTGGAGACAGAGTCTCACTCTGTCACCCAGGCTGGAGTGCAGTGGTATAATCTCAGCTCACTGCAACCTCTGCCTCCCGGGTGCAAGCAATTCTCCTGCCTCACCTTTCCGAGTAGATGGGATTACAGGCATGCACCACCACATCCAGCTATTTTTGGTAGAGACAGGGTTTCACCATGTTAGTCTGGCTGGTCTCTAACTCCTGAGCTCAGGTGATCCATCTTCCTTAGCCTCCCAAAGTACTGGGATTACAGGCGTGAGGTACCGCGCCGGGCCTAGATGGAGTCTTCTGGCTTTGTCTTCACATGGTGGAAGGGCAAGGAAACTCTCTGGGGCCTCTTTTATAAGGGCACTCATGTTGATTATGAGGTTCTGCCCACATGATCCAATCACCTCGCAAATACCCCACCTCTCACTACCATCACCTTGGGGGATATAATTTCAACACACAAATTTGGGCAGGATACAAACATTCAGACCATAGCATTCGGCTATTCAGTTAACTCAGTCATGAGTCTTTTGTTAAACGTCACTTAGCTTCTCTAGGCCTTAATTTGCCCATCCCTAAAATGAGGCTTGTTGATCTCTCAGTTCTTTTTAAAATCCATACTTAACATATTTCTGCTCAAAAGCAAACTTTGAGGAAATCTCCATAACCACAATCCCAATTTTGTAAGTGAAAAGACTAGTTAGAAGAGCTTACTTTACCATCTCAGAAACATCAACAATGTCAAATTAAGTGTTATTTTTAGTCACAGATAGCTTTTGTTTTTTGAGAAAATCGAGAAAATGACTCTTTCATTGCAAGGATGCTATCTGTTGCATAGTTTAATATTTTCTTTTAAAATGTGATCACAGTCCTGAAACTTTTCTGACATATAGTAAGATATTATCTTTGTTTTCCTTGTAAATAATGGTTTCATTATTTTTATTTTAAAAATATAAGTTCTTCAAACAAAATTCAAACAATTCCAAGAAATTACAAAAAAGATGTGAAAAAGACTTCAAATTCCACTACAATAAAATAACTAGAATTAGCATTTGTACACATCTTTAGAAGTATTTTCTGAGCATTAGTATACAGGAAGAGATAGACTAACAAAGTCAGAAAAGAAGGATGACAAATATACATAGAATGTATATTCCAGCTGTATAGCATTGATTTTATAATATTGTGATCTTTCTTTAACTTTTATTTTAGGTTCAAGGGTAGATATGGAGGTTCATTACATATGTAAATTGTATGTGGCCAGGGTTTGGTACACAGATTATTTAATCAGTCAGCTAATCAGTATAGTACCCAATAGGTATTAATAGATTTTCAATCCTCGCTCTCCTCCCATTCTCCACTCTCAAGTAGGCTCCAATGTCTGTTGTTCCCTTCTTTGTGACCATGTGTACTCAATGTTTACCCTCCCTTATAAGTGAAAACATATGAAATTTGGTTTTCTGTTCCTGTGTTAGTTTGCTTAGTATAATGGCCTCCAGCACCATCCATGTTGTTGCAAAGACATGATCTAATTCTTTTTTATGGTTGCATAGTATTCCATACTGTTTATGTACCACATTTTCTTTATCTAGTCTATCATTGATGAACATTTAGGTTGATTATATGTCTTTGATATTGTGAATAGTGTTTCAGTGAACATACATGTGTCTTTATAGCAGAATGACTTGTATTCCTTTGGGTACATGCCCAATAATGGGTTCCTGGGTCCAATGGTAATTCTCAGTTCTTTGAGAAATTACCAAACTGCTTTCCACAATGGCTGAACTAATTTACATTCCCACTAGCAGTGTATAAACATTTGTTTTTATTCACAACTTCATCAGTATCTGTTTGTTTGTTTTTTTAATTTTTAGCAATAGCAAGTGTGACTGCTGTGAGATGGCATCTTATTATGGTTTTGATTTGCATTTCTCTAATGATTAGTGATGTTGAGCATTTTTCCATATGCTTGTTGTCCAGGTGTTTGTCTTCTTTTGAAAACTGTCTGTTGATATCTTTTGTCAACATTTTAATAAGGTTGTTTTTTACTTGTAAATTCATTATGTACTATTTTAATAAAATTTTGAAGTTCTTTTTTTTTAATCTCATGGGATAGACAAACTGAATTTGAAGTTCAGGACCGAAGGACGGAGGAAAACATTATGAAAAATATAAAAATGTTAGAATCGAGTTTTTCCCTTTAATTTCATGCTTCCACTTTTTGAAAAATTCAAAAAATGTGTTTGATATAGGAAGTAAGGAGTTTACGGATCACGCACTCTGTCTACTCTTCCTTCTCCTACCTTTTATTGGTTATATTATCATGAGTGTCTTTTAGGACATTTAAGATTTCTGCAATTTCAACAAAATTCTTACTGCTAAATATTTGTCAAAATTTTAATCGATTCAATAATTATCACCAGTTTTTTTCCCAAAGCTTCTCCAATTTTCAGTATTTTATTTTAATTCATCTCTTGATTAGCCAGATTTTATCATCAACACGAATTTTCAAGAAGGGCTCAGATTGCTATAGTCCCCCAACTTTCTTACTTAAAAATTGTTCAAGTCTTGCCTTTATACTTGAATTATGATTTTGGTAGTTAAAATTATGAAATAAGATTTTTCCTCTCTGAATTCTATGTTTAATAATTATAGTTGCTTTGTGTCATGTCACTAAATGTCACTGATAATGATTGTAATACTTAGAACAATTCCTGAAATGCATATAGAAAACCCTGTGTTAATGCTTTTTAATAGAGTCTGAGACCAGACTTTTTTGAAACACCTTTACAGTATTTCTTAGTTTGTCAGGAGGCTTGAAGATATGCATACATACATATAGAATGTTTTAGTGAATTGAGCAGGATCTTCCACAATATCTAGTATTCTACATTAGTATTTCTTGGAAGAAAATACTCCATTTCAAATAATAAATTAACTTCTCTCTTTATTTTAGGGAACTTTCATCTACTGTCTTTCTAAGTGCTTTTCCCCACTGCACTTATTGATGTCTCCATTTCAGTGACACCAATTTTGCTTAAATTGTTACAATTGTTTTTCTTCCTATCAACAAACATCTTACCTCTTAAATCTCTGTGTATTTTCCTCCTGTGTGTATGCAGTTAACCTAAGCCTTTCCATATAAGTAAAAGTTTCGTCAAGAATGTTTTTCCTCTTCTTGTTTCTAATTAATTTATTAAGTACATGTGCAAGAGTGTTGCTTTCATTCTTAAGATATTTCTATAATCCTGTTAATCATTATTTTTATTCTATTATTTTATCCTCATTTCTTAGCTATCCAAGTCTTATTGAAACCATGCTTTTATAGTGCTCACAAGGGGACCTACTTCTGTTCCTTACATTACATTTTTTCTAAAATTTTTTCATGTGTTTTTTCTACTTCTTGTTCCCCCCACCCCCTAACCAATTTCTCCCGCTCTCTCCCCTCTCTAGTGCATTGGCATAGTTACCAATTCTTTTCATTTTGCTCAGGCTTGTTTCATGGAGCTTTGTCAAAAGCTTTAACTTGTTCTGGAATTGTACGGATAAAATCTATTTGGCACTCTTTCTGGATCATCTGGGAAGATTCTTGGCTGCAGCTTGAAGACTTGTAATTATTTGTAGGCAATATTCACAGGCTGAGAATGTGAACCTTGGGGAAAGAGAAAGAGGGATCAGTTGAAACTGCCCTTGGCAAGGGAAAGGGACTTGGGCTCTGCTCTAATTTCTTCTAATCTTTCTTTCAAGGTCTGTTCCACCTGATTAGGGGTGCATCCTATTCTGTGATCTTTAGCTCAGTCTCTAAAAAAATGGCAAAGCCTGGTGGATGAATAGTCAAGATACGCTATTTAGTGCTAAAACCTTAATGCCCTAACTCCCAATATTTCTTATTTACAACAAATTCTGATGAAAGATAAAAGGTACATCTGATGTTTCCTTCAATCTCAGCTGATATCCATGGTGGTATGTAGGACCTGCTACTCTTAGGATTCTTCAATTTTTTCTCAGGTTTGTGTTCAAAATCTCATTTTGTTCAAGTTTTTTTTTTTTTTTTCTTCAAACACTAGGATGCAAGTCTACATTCTCAATATCATGTTGAAGAATTTTCTCTTTGAAATGCTACTTCCAGGAAACACTGGGAATGCAGTCATACTGTACTAGAATCTTGCGTTCTTTTCCTTGACAACCATTTTTCAAGTTGTATTTGGTCCTACCTATCTCTGAGTGAATTGAATTGAATTGAGATTTTATATAAGTACTTTTTTACAGTTTTTTTAAGTATTCATGTAAGTGTTGGGAGAGAACATTTCTCTATTCCGGTTTTATTCTGCCAACTGTTTCTTGAAATTTATATGGTGTGGTTTTTTTCTTTGTAATTTTCTTCTTTAATCCTTTTCTTCTTCATGTTGTTATGTTATTATACATTAACTTATTATAAATATAATCTAATAACATGATTTTAAAAACTATAAACTTTATTAAAAGGCACATCTTATTTCTATTCTCTATCCTGCAAATTCCTGCCCACCTCCCATAAATAATAACTGCCATAACCTCACATATATATTTTCAAATGTTATTTATGCATATAAAAGAACAAATAAATACATCATTTACATTTTCTACTTTACACAAAACATGCCATGTTATGTACTCTGTCATGCTTATTATTTTTTCAATGTTTTAGAGAGTTTTTCACATTGGAACAGAAAACTCCTTCATTATCTTTTTAAAAAATTTTATTTAAAGTTCACGGGTGCATGTGTAGGTTTGTTATTTAGGTAAATTTGTGCCATGGGGATTTTTGTACAGATTATTTCATCACTAAGCCTAGTACCTATTAGTTATTTTTCCTGATCCTTTTTCTCCTCCCAACCTCCAGTGGGTCCCATGTGTTTTGTTCCCCTTTGTCTGTCCGAGTGTTGTCATCTTTCTTCTCCCATTTATAAGTGAGAACATGTGATATTTGGCTTTCCGTTCCTGTGTTGGTTTGCTAAGGATAATGACCTCCAGTTCTATCCATGTCCTGACAAAGGATATGATCTTGTTCTGTTTATGGCTACATAGTATTTTATGGTGTATATGTACCACATTTTCTTTATGCAGTCTATTATTGATAGACATTTAGGTTGATTCCATGATTTTGCTATTCTAAATAGTGCTGCAATGAGCATATGTGTGCATGTGTCTTTATAACAGAACCATTTATAGTCCTTTGAATACATACTCAGTAACGGAATTGCTGGGTTGAAATGTATTTCTGTCTTTAGGTCTTTGAAGAATGGCCACACTGTTTTCCACAACAGTTGAACTAATTTACACTACCACTAATGGCCAAGATGGCTGACTAGAAGCAGCTAGTATCCGTGGCTCTAATGGAGAGGAACAGAAAGGGTGAGTAAATACAGCACCTTCAACTGAACCATCATTACTTTTTAGAAGAGCATCAAACTCCATCGTATGCATATGTCATAACTTGTCTTCTATTGGTAGATATCTGTTTTGATTTTAATATTCTGATGTTATAAATAATATTAAAAACATTATGCACAATTTTAAGTTTGATGTTCATAGAGGTTAAATAGTTTACATTCTCCATCAACTATGTATGGGTGTCTGCCTATGGCTTCACCAATAGAATTTATCAAACTTTTAGATTATTTCATAATTTGATAAATGAAAAGTGGTATGTAGTAAATCATCACTTAACCTCATCAATAAGTTCTTCGTAACTTTTACTTTAGGCAAAATGACACATAATGAACAAAAACCAATTTTACCCTAGGCTAATTGATATAAACAGGAGTTAAGTTCCTATGACATATTTCTGGTCACAAAAATGTCACCAAACTTCTAAATAAAGACCAAAACATTCCTAATATTGAACATTGAAATAAATTTCAGCTATACATACATTTAAGAAAGATTAAAAAAAAAACAAGTAAGATAATGATTTGCCCATTTTTCCCAATTCTGGGTGGGGGTGGCCAGATCCTGTCCTGGCAGATCAGGCTGCAGAGTAGGAGCCAATCCTGGCCAGGACACCATCACACTGCAGGGCACACTCACATCCACACCCACACTGGCTCTGAATGGGATCCTGTAGATGCACCGATTCACCCAATGTCTAGATCTTTGGGGTATAGAGGAAACTGGACTCCCCAGAAAAAACCCACACAGACAGGCAGAGAACTGGCAGACTCCACACAGACAGTGGCCCCAGCCGAAAATCAGTTTTACTTTCTAGAATGCTTATACAGAAACAACATTGAATGAAGCAATGTTATTAGATGACCTGCTATATTAGCATAGTTTTACTTCATGCACATTTTGTTTAAAATATGTTTAGACATATTTTCATATGTTTAGAGGCCATTTATATTTGATTTTTCTATTTGTTGGGTTCTTTGTAGTTCTTTTAATTTCAAATACTTTGTATATATTATGCAGACATCTATAGCTTATTCTCAACTTAGTTGGTGTGCTCTGTACTGAGACAGATTCTTATCTACAGTATTAAGTTTAAGAACCACTGGATGTATACATTTATTTCTATGTGTATAGAAATATGAGTTTAATGAACATAAATATTACCACCATTTATGTTGATTTTATCATCCTGGGACTACAAAAAGGGTTAAGTTTCCTTTTTATCTTCCATTATACCATAATCCTTCACTCTTCTCAGTGCTGAAAACTGATTTTCCTACCAGTACTACACGTCCATTGTGCGAGCGCTAACTCCCATGTGACATAAAACTAGGTAGTTAACTTACAAAAGGTGGATAGACCAAATGGTCCTGGTAGAGAAAGGCAAGTTCTGCCCAAGGTCATTTTAATTTTTATTCTAGAAGGCAGATATTGATCCCAATCTCAGAAATGACATTATTTCAATTTTCTAAAAATATATTTAGATTTTACAAAAGGGAACCTGATGCACACAAAACCAAACATGCACACACATTCACACCTGATAGTCAGAAACTGTATACACA
This sequence comes from Rhinopithecus roxellana, assembly GCF_007565055.1. NCBI lineage: Eukaryota > Metazoa > Chordata > Mammalia > Primates > Cercopithecidae > Rhinopithecus > Rhinopithecus roxellana. The sequence goes on from NC_044551.1 coordinate 49,716,015, forward strand.
GTTTATCAATGTATGCAATCTATCTTCCTTACATTTATGTATCCATTATGTTAAAAGAGTAGAATTTAATACAGAGTCGGCAGCTGTAAAAATAAAAAAGCACCTACTTTTTCATTGCACTTTCCTTTAAAGCCTCTTGGGGTTACATTTCACTGCCCTTGACAGCAGGGAAAGTTTCATAGTTTTAGAAAGTATCTTAGAAAGTTTCATAATTTTAAAGTTATTCTTAGAAAATTCTGTGGACTCATTCCCAAGAGGAGCCTCAATTCATAATTAAGATTATTATCAAGTTTAAGAATCACAATTTCAAATAATAATGAAAAGTAAACATTCCCCCTTCCTCAGCATGGAATTCAGAGTGGGAAGCTGCAGTGGGGAGGTGGTGGCAGAGAGAGGAGTGAGAATGTTGGGTCCGCTTCCTCTTTTACACCTGGAGTCACCTTTGGTTTTCTGAGTTGTAGAAGTGAAAGAGAGCGCAGCAAGGATACCAGAGGTGAAGGGGAGAACTTTCCTTTGACAGAGTCTCACTCTGTCAGTCAGGCTCCTGGAGTGCAGTGGTGCGATCTCGGCTCCCTGCAACCTTCGCCTCCCGGGTTCAAGCGATTCCCTGGCTTCAGTCTCCCGAGTAGCTGGGACTACAGGTGCGTGCCACCACACGAGGCTACAGTTTTGTATTTTTAGTAGAGACGGGGTTTCACCACGTTGGCCAGGCTTGTCTGAACTCCTGACCTCAGGTGATCCGCCCTCCTCGGCCTTCCAAAGTGCTGGGATTACAGGCGTGAGCCACCGCGCCCCGCCAGGGGAGGATTTCTTTGGCTGGTACTCTGAATCCTGGGGTTGGTGCTTTTAGGCATATATTTATATACATAAATGTACAACCAATGGTAAAATTGGTCTTTCTAATTATTGGACAAATAATAGGTTAATTAAGATATGACCCTGAAATAGCTGATTAATGATTCAGGGGAAAAATAGTTAAACATTATGTCACAATATACTGCAAAATAATATCATAGATTTAGAAAGAAATTCTAGCAAACCAAAGAAAAAAAAAGCATACTTAAAAAGACTAGTAGAAAAGCTATGTAAATATTTGCCTTACTGAAGCGTGGGAAAGGTCATTCTCTGCATAGAGGCATGAAAAAACAGGTCATTAAATTATGCTGCACAAAAATTAAGATCTTCTACATATCAAAAATGCCACATAATTGATAGACAATGTGAGAAAAAAATTTACAAATAAATCAATAGATAGGAATAGTTAGATATCCTTCTTAAAATAATTCTTGAAAATAGTAATCAATAGAAAAATTGCATATTCAATAATGTTTGGAAAATGTTTAATGGTACAGAAAAATTTATCAGTTAAGACTGCATGGGCAATCAATTGACAAAAACATGCTATGAAATGGCCATCAAGATTCTGTGTGATGGAATTATGGACATTTTAAAATGTTTTTATATATTTTTTCAGAATTTTCTTTTATATAGAGAAAAAGTGTTGCATTTCTAAAAATACAAAACTTTAAAATAAAGTAAGCACAATTATTGATATTCATTAAATCAATTTCAGGGGAATGATGTGGGGAGATACTTGAATAATATATATGTTCTTCCTCTTAGATTATTTTTATAAATAATTATGCTTGTTCTGTTGAAAATATAATGGGAATTATTCATTTCAAAAAGACTGTGCTTGCAAAGTTTGTTTGCATTTCTAAAGCTGTGTATCCTTTTATAGTTTTGTAAGGTTACAAAAATGTCACAAATGGGAAAAATAACACAGTAGGTTAAGTGTTGTCCTAAACTTCGTCACTGTGTATCTTTGAGTAAATCATTTTACCTTTCTACCTTTTAGTTTGTTTATTAGACACCTGAGCTCTGAGCTTCCACTTAAGTAATGATTCGACCTTTCAGGGAGAATCTTGATATGGGCAGCTAGGAGTGAATTTGCCTGGAGGGCAGGGAACCATTGAGGCCATAACTTATTCCAATATTAGCAAGAAGTCAGGTAGACTAGTGATGCTTATTAACCAAGTTTTAATCATGGGCACAGAGGAGTAAAGCTAAGTATACATGATTTCTTTTTTGAATTTGTTTCTATTCATTCCCATAGTCTTGTGACTTAAAAGTAACAACAAAACCATAAAACACAGTTTTTCTAAAAATTCTGTAAGGTAATAGAACATGAACTACCATAATAAGAAACCCAGTTGTTTCTCACAGCATCAGTGGCTTCCAAGTAGCTGCACAAAGTCAGGATAAGTGATGATACCTGAGAGCTATGATGCTCAAAAAAACCACTTCAACTACACTCATGAATGGATCCTCTCAGAGAAACTTTAGAGAGGAAGGACTTTTGCAGAAGGTTATTAAAAACACTCCAACAGTTGTGGGGCAACAGCAAGGAGCACGTGAATGCCAATTTTACTTGAGTCACAAAGATACCATATGTGGCAGACTTTTAGGGAATATGGATATTAAATGAGTGTACGAAATGTGTATTTGGTCAGTTCAGACACAATGTGATCAGTTGAAGAAGAATAAGAAAGCAAAGCTCATTCCTTGGATTGGGTGTTCACTTGCAGATCTCTCTTGCAGGGGCTACAAACTTTCACTGTTAATGCTCTGTGAGGCAGCATCTAGATAAGTAGAGCAATTGTAAAAAGATTTTTTAAAAACAAAAATAATTTGAAAAGGGAAAATAAGGTCAAATTCAAATTGTAAACACTACTTCAAGATATGTCCATATGTATAAGCAAACACATATAATTGATGTAAATTAGGTTATATTATGCATATGAACTTCACATTTTTTACTCAGTGTTATTCATTGGTAGCTTCCTAGAAGATATGTATCATTCTATTTAGAGGCCAGATAGTATTTCAATGTATGAACAGATCATACTTACTTAACTAGTCATGTATTAATGGAGATTTATGCATTCGATAACTCTACATATAGAATTCATACTATGTAGTTAGCAACCGTGCTGGACATTGTGGTACTATGATGAGCAAGGGAGAGATGATTTTTGCTTTAAAGAGCATATAGCTTGGTGCAGGGCTTCAAAATAAACATTCAGAGGCAAAAATAAAAAAATATGACCAGGAGATACTGATCTCTTTTGCCCTTGTGACAACTGGAAAGGGCCTGAGAGCAGGGCAGCGTGTGGCTCAGTTGCCTCTGGCCCTGAGCAGCCCTGTGTGGTGCTCCCTGGAGCAAAGAAGAAATTAACAATGCAGCTTGTGGTTCTAGTAGGCTGTGAACAAAATAGTTGCACCATTCCATTACACCTAGGGAAAAGGTGAAGGAGCTGCTCCCCTCACTGCTCTAATCCATTATGCAAGTTAGAACAGCCAGTTAGACAATGCATGATCCATTCTGCAAATTAGAACAGCCTGAATATTTAAGAACGCTTGATATAAAAGCAGTTTAGTTGAATTAAAAAATAAACATGAGCATAATCAGATTTCAAGGTGTGAATCTGTTGAGGGAAGAAAAAGAAAACCTATTAAATTCCTTAAGTATAATTTCAACTATTTTGTATACTGATAAAAGGTGATATAAAGATCACCTTTACTGAAACAAATTCAAATTTCTCATTTAAAAAATATTGGAAAATATTTTATTTGGTTCAAAATTTAATATTGTCCCTGTTTTGAATTGTATTTATTATAAATATATGGTTTAAAAATAATAATGGTTTCACTCAAACTCCATTAGGAAGCAGCTAAGTACCCTAGTAGCAGACTGTGCCATAGAAATATTAGCAACCTCTTCATCTGTGCTATCAAATGACAGGCTGGGAAGCACTGATCTGTTTCCTAAACTACCTGTAATGAAGGATATACATATTACAAATCACATATATATATATATATACACATGTATATATACTGTATATATATATACACACATGTATATATACATGTGTATATATATATATACAGTATATATACATGTGTATATATAGATGTGTGTATGTATATAAATCAACAAAAATATATGGCAAAAAATAAAAAGAAAAATGACATAAATATAAACTCCCTTTCTAATATTAAGGTGCATATATACAATTTCCTTGTCAAATTGTTATAAAAGTTTAATGCTTACTCTCAAATTTTTACCTTGTCATGTCACGAATCTGCTAAGAAACCAGTCTGCAGACCAGCAATAGAAGATGGAGCAAACTTTGAGTAATTCTGATTTTTTACTGTCAGATTCAAATTTTGAGCTATTAGAAGCAATACAACAATTCATTTTTGTTAGGCATACAACTTAATAAAGTTTTCTGATGAATTCTTTGCAATTAACTCTTAGAAATGGAACAACAGAGTCTTGTTTTGTCCTTCAATTATAAATATATATAAATCAACTTGTTTTGCTGACAGCATGACAATTTTTGCTACTGTACATGTGGCTGTGGTCTTTATTTTTCCTGTTGTTAGTTTTGTGTATCAGCAGAGTATGCTTATTTTAATATTAAAAGTAGTGTATACTAGAATAGCTAAAATGGTTTTTAAAAAGAATAAAGTGAGAGGAATTAATCTTCCCAATATTAAGGCTACATTATTCATGACAGTGTAGAGCTGGTGGAAGGACAGAAACATAGATCAATGGAAGAGAACAGAGAAGTCAGAAATAGATTCACACATGTATACACAATTAATCTTTGATAAGGAAGCAAAAATAATTCAATGAAGAAGGAATAGCCTTTTCAATAAATAGTGCTGAAGCAATTAAATATCCATAAGCAAAAAAAAAAAAAAAAAAAAGCATCAACATAAGCTTTATACCTCATGCAAAAGTGATCTTGAAATGGATCCTTAACTTATATATAGAACATAAAGCTATAAAACTTCTGGGTAAAAATTGAAAAGAAATCTTTAAGATCTAGGATTAGGCAAAGAGTTGTTAAGTTTAACACCAAAAGCATGACCCATAAAAGGAAAAAGTCGATAATCATTCGGACTTCATAGAAATTAAAAAATGTGTGCTCTCAATTACCCTGTTAATAGGGGAAAAGAAAAATTACAGATTTGGAGAATATATTTGAAAATTACACATATAAAAATGATTGGTATTTAGAATATGTAAATTCAAAATTTTAAAAGCAAAGAATCCAATTAAAATAGGCAAAAGACACTTGACTGAACAGAGTATATGGATTTCAAATAAGCACATGAAAATATGTTTAACATCTGAGTTTGAATCTGAGGGTCTAGGGGAAGGGGCTAGCAACAGTGCTCAAAGAAGAAGCTATGAAAAATGTTATCGTCACCATCATGATGATCATCATCATCATCACTAGCAGTTAGAGAAGTGCAAAGTAAAACCAAAATGAGATTTCACTGCACATCAGAGTAGCTAAAAACCATAGTGAAAACCCTAAATGCTAAGGAGGGTGCAAAGACACTGGAACATTCATACATTGTGTTTAGGAATGTAAAATGGTACAGCCACTCTGAAAAAATAGTTGGCAGTTACTTCCAATACCAAAAATAGACTGAGAGAGCAGTTGCACTCTTGGACATACATCACAGAGCAATTTTAAAAATTCATGCAGAAAATTCATCTATGAGTGTTTATGGCAGATTTTAAAAAAATTCTAATAGACCAGAACTGGAAACATCCCAGATGTGCTTCAGTGAATGGTGCACACATGTCATGAAACACTACTCAGCAATAAAAAAGAAAGAGCTATTGATACACACAACAGCTTAGATGAAGCTCATGGATATTATGTTGAGCCAAAAAAGAAATCTCAAAAGAATACGTACATACTTTGGATTAATTCATGATTCCATTTATGTAACATTTGTGAAATAATTATAGGTATGGTGAACAGCTTAGTGGTTCCTAAAGGTTAGACATGCGGCTATAAAGGGCTAGGACGAAGTCTTGTGTTAATGGTACAGTTAAGTGTCTTGATTGTTGTGATGGTTATGCACGCAGAGAACTAAACACATACACAAACACACACACATACACAGTGCATGTATAACTGGTGAAATCAGAATAAGCACTGTAAGTTGTAACAATGACAATTTCCTGGTTTTGATGCTGTACTATAGTTACACAAGATGTTAATAATGGGAGAGGCATTAAAATGTTAGATAGATGTATATCTGTATATATATGTGACATCATAAATTGTATAATTTAATAATCAATTTTCTAATAAATCACTTGGATGTTAAAACAAGGAAGTCACAAAATAATGTGAGAAGTTTGGGAAAATTCTCAAAACAGGAAAGAGGAAGCAAGACACTTACAGTATAAATCATATGTATATTGATCCCTCAGTTATATATCCTTATTTTTTGATGAAGAAAAATTGAGGAAAATAAACAAGAGCCTAGTAGCAGAAATGCCAGGAAGGCTGGTGAGTCAGTACTTGGTTAATTAAAGCACTCAGCATTCCTGAGAGTACTGTTTGAATTCATGACTTATATCGATGATTTCAAAAGCCTTATTAGGTAATGCAAAGGGACTTTCTATAAACGTCCTTTATTTTTATCCAAAGAATTTTCTAGAATAATTCTGAAAAAGGATAGTGCAAGATTAAAAGAATCGGTATCAAGTTAAAGAGATTGTTTTTGAAATGATACCTGGTGATATTTGTACTTTACTCGCTAAGACTTACAAGAATTCCCACTTCCCATAAGCGATAGCACCATTGCTATGATGGAACGACAGCCACTCAAATACTCAAATAGTTCCCTTATGGTGTTCTTTCCCCTGCATCGAATGAAAAGTCTGGGGCTTTCCATTCCGGTGTATGTTGGGTCCAAAGGAAAAAGAAATCCAGAGGTGCCTTGAGAGGAAAAAAAATAAAAAGCAATTGAAGGGAAGAGACAGAAGATGGTTCAAGTGAGAAACAAGGAAACCTTGTGTCGTCTCAAAAGCTTATTAGAGAATGGCAAATATCCAAAATGCAACTAATGGCTATTATTCCCTGCCCTGCATCTTCCCAAAGGCTGAAGACAGAAAAAGCATTCCGGGAATAGGAAGCAGACACCTCCATAAGAAAATCTATGTGGAAGAGTTCCATTTAAGCCATCTCAAATGAGGAAACTCACCCTTAAGAGCAGGCATAGGGTGGCGCATGCAGTGTGTGGGGAAGGGATGGTGGATCCGAACTCTGTTTTTTTCCTTGACCCTTGTGTTAAATCTAATATTTGAATTTTTGCTGACGAACCTATGTGATGACATAATAGATATTTAGAGTCATAACTTCTATTAAATATAGTAGATTTGTCATAATATTACACAGTAATTCTTGAGAGGTCACATAAAAATTTCACATGGACAAAAGCACATGTAGGCCATTAGAAAATCCAATGATCAATATGTTTCCAGTATTAATTACTTTTGAGAGGATTATGGAGGTAGAGGTCCAGTCAATCCTCCTTAACCAATAAATAATAAGAGAGAACTCATTTTCTTTATGATCGAACACTTAGAACACTTCATTTTCATGTTTCAGCCAAAGGAGATGAAAATCTGAAGCATGACTAGGTAGTGGAGCCAGTTGAGACAGCCTGTTAAGAGTAAGAAAAAAATAGAGAAAGAGAGAAAGAAAGAAAGAGAAAAGAAAGAAAACACTAGTTATGAATATTTACAGGAATATTATTCTCTTATTCTTTTATCTTGTTTTGTTTTGTGATGGAGTCTTGCTCTGTTGCCCAGGTTGGAATGCAATGACACAATCTTGGCTCACTGCAACCTCTGCCTCCTGGGTTCAAGCGATTCTCCTGCATCAGCCTCCTGAGTAGCTTGCATTACAGGCACCTGCTACCACGCCCACCTAATATTTGTATTTTTAGTAGACGCAAGGTTTCACCATGTCGGCCAGACTGGTCTTAAACTCCTGACCTCATGATCTGCCCGCCTTGGCCTCCCAAAGTGCTGGGATTACAGGCGTGAGCCACTGCTCCCAGTCTCTCTTATTCTTAATTATTTTTTGAAAAAGATAATAAACACTGGAATTCATCCTGCTGGTGAGGGCTAGTGAACTCCTAGCTTCACTACTTGCTGACTGTGTGAACTTGAATAAGTTACTTAGCCTCTCAGGTGTTCATCTAGAATAATGATAATAAAATAACTTGCCTTATACTTTTGTGAAGCTTAAATGAACTAATACATGTTCTTACTTTTATAATAATAAAGGTGTTAGAAACAATGACTGTTATGAACTGAATAATGTCCCTCCAAAATTCATATATTGAAATTTTAACTCTCAGTTCCCCAGAATCTGGCCATTTTTTCAATAGTTTCTTTAAAGATGTAATTAAGGTTAAGTCAGGCCATTGGGTTGGGCTCTAATTCAATGTGACTGCTGTCCTTAAAAAGAAGCAAAGATTGGGACAGAGCCACACACAGAGGAAAGTCCATGTAAAGGTACAGGGGAAAAACAGCCCTCTAACAAGGCAATGAGAGAGACCTCAGAAGAAACCAACCCTGCCAACACTGTGATTTTGGTTTCCAGAACTATGAGAAAATAAATTTCTATCTTTTAAGCCACCCAATAAGTAACACCCATCTGTAGTACTTATTGTAGTAGCCCTAGAAACTAATACAGGGACAATAAAACAGTTTTCTAGACATCTAGACTTTAAAGATTATTGTTCTATCTATAGAAATTTACTAATCCTCTCAAATGTCTTATTTGATAGCTTGTGGTCTTGTAGAATATAATTAAAATTGGTATCTACAATTTTTGTTTGCTGAAGAGTTCACATTTTATCTACCTTTCTTGTCTTTTATGATAAGGTTTATTCTTATAGTCACATTTTGGTTTTCAAACAACGTTTAAAATGTTTCTCTGACACTGAAAAATACACCCTGCCTGAAACTGCTAGGTATACTCACTGTGGAATCTATGGGTCAACAAAAGATAGGGTTCACCAGCTATGGACAAAGAAGGAGCTATGAAAAATGTCATCACCAACATCACCATCAATAGACAGGTGTTGCACCCATTGAATATCTTCCTGTTTGTAAGGGTCATTTAAAATTTATTAATAAGGAAAAATTATGGTATTGATAATGAAAACAACAAATAAATGAATATCTATAAACATATGTCATCAATGAAAGAAATATGTATAGTACATAAAACAATATTTTATTATTAAATATTAATATGTAATCAAATATAAATGTAATATTTAAAGACAATTCAATCAGATCTATAAGGTTGAGAAATTCAGTATATCTTTAAGTGATTTCCCCATTTAATAAATGTCAAATAAACATTTATTAAATGTTATTGTTTTATTTTTTGATTTTATAGAGATGGAGTCCCACTATGTTGCCCAGGCTGGTCTCAAACTTCTGGCCTTAAGCTATCTTCTCATCTCTGCCTCCCAAAGTGCTGGGATTCCAGCTGTAAGGCACCATGTGCAGGATTTATTTAATTTTAAAAAGACTTTAGATTCAATATATTTGTCTGATGAAATTATAAGTACTGTCTGAATAAAAATATAGTAGGTAAACCTCAACATATGTACCAAGTAGATTGTATCCTATTTAAATCTTATATAGAAAGCAAAACAATAAAAATATTCCCCCTTTGATGTAGTTGAGCTCATACTAACTAGCATTCTTGAATACTTTCAACTTGAAAATACTTAAATTATACTCATGTAAGAAGCAAGACCAGTTTTGAGTTTAAAAACCCAATAACTCATTTTAAGAATGAGTACTTAAGTATATATCCATTTTAAATATTTCTAAAAGCCTTATAAACATGTATTAATATGTACATGTATCTCTAATTGATAAGAATGATTTAAATAAACTCTGGATATATTGTAACAAATGTAGTTTGGATATGTCTGCACCCAAATCTTGTGTTGAGATGGAATCCCCATTGTTGAAGGTGGGGCCTGATGGGGAGTGATTGGATCATGAGGGCAGATTTCTCATGAATGGTTTAGTACCATCCTCTTGGTACTGTCCTCATGATACTGAGTGAGTTCTCGTGATATCTGATTATTTACAAGTGTGTGGCACCTTCCTCCACCCCGGCCCCACCAACACACATACACATATGCACACTCTCTTCTTTCTTGCTCCTGCTCTGGCCATTTGCCTGCCCCGTTTGTCTTCCACCATGATTGTAAGTTTCCTGAAGCTTCCCCAGAAGCTGAGCACATGCCAGCATCATGCTTCCCATATAGCCTGCAGAACTGTAAATCAAATAAACCTCTTTTCTTTATAAATTACCCAGTCTCGAGTAATTTTATTTTTTCTTTATAAAAATGCAAGAATGGACTAATACGGTAACCAATGGATGTCACTGTTGCTTCATAACATAATCAAACTACTGTTTTGATTATTATAAAGACAAGAATATATACAGTACACATACCATTCCAGTAGTGATGTAGTTAATCAACACTAGTAATGTTTAAAGACATTATCAATACCATAAATTACAAATATGAATTGAGCTTTCTCCATGTAACAAATGCATTACTGATTGCTACAAAGTTCACAATTAAGTAGAACACATATTCTCTAATATCAGGAATCTCATAATCTTGTCAGAAGATATCATGAAACTGTTATAAAAACATGTTACCTAGCAAGGACACTGAAGTCCTGGTGAGACTTCTAACTATAATAGAACAGAATCAGTAAGTCTTCTCCTCAAACATCACAAAAAAAGTATAAAATTGGACAAAATTGTTGAACAATCATTTAGCTATTTGTGCCTACTGTTTCATTATTGGAATGCTAAGCATGTGGGTTGTGGATATTAATCAAAGGCAGACTCATGAAAAACTGCTAGAGCTTCATGTAAGGACAGTGGAAGTTTGACCTTCTTGCCCAAGGGTGCTCCCACTGCCCACCCCATCCAGGTGGAGAGAGCTGTGCCTTTTTACTTACATAAACCTGGCCTTGAAAACCAGCAGCTTGGCTACCAAAAGGAGCAAACACGATCTGGTGAATGGAGTGAAAAGCTGTGTGAGTGTGTGTTTCGTTATTTGTCTGTTTTTTCCACTAAGAGTGGCAAACTTGGTAGAAAACAAATGAGGAAAATCTGCAGCTTTTCTAGCCTGCAGTTACAATTCCAGTTCCCTGAGGAAGACTAGATAGCAATTTAGCAAGGAGATCATGGAAATGAGAGAGACATGGAAAGTCCAAATAAGCTCTCCAAGCATCACTGAATGACTGGGAATTTGCATACAATTGCAGGAAAGAACCAAGGCAGCACAGTGGAATGCTAAAGTCAGGGAAACTTGAGAACTGAATGAATATTAAATGTGCTCCCTAACTCCCACACAGATCAATCAGCAGAGGGTGGAGGCTTTATACACAGGAGACATTTCAGTAAAACCTCTGCTCACATCATTGGCTGACCTCTAAGCTCTGTGGACATAGAAACGAAATTTTAAAAACTGAGCAAAGACAGCAACTACCTGCTTCTGAAAAGAAAGATTCCACAGTTTAAATCTAACCAAACAACAAATAAACAAAGTGGAAAAACACCCCACAATAAAGTAAAATAAAATAAAAATCCCGATCCTTCAAAACAATATCTAAAATGTTCTGTTTTTAAGTGAAAAAGTAAAATTATAAGAAATGCCAAACAGAAGTTGTGGTAAGCCGAGGTAGCACCACTGCACTGCAGCCTGCGTGACAGAGCGAGATTCCGTCTAAAAACGAAAAAAAAAAATAAATGCCAAGAAGCCGAAAAGTGTTACCGCTATTCAAGAAAAAAAATGCAGTAACTCAAAGTGGGCCCAGATACTGGATTTATCAAACAAAACTTCGATAAGTTATTTAATATATACAAAGAAGTAAAGGAAACTATGTTTAAGGAATGAAAGGAAAACACGTCAACGACTTTACAAATTAGGCATCTTAACAGAGAGTATAAACTACAAACATTAGAAATTCTTGAAAATTATAATAACTGAAATTCAAAATGCAGTAGATGGGCTCAAGAGTAGATCTGAAAAGATAAAAGAATCCTATAAAAATTGTCCAGTGTGCAGATAATGAGGTCAGGAGATTGAGACCATCCTGGCAAACATGGTGAAACCCCATCTCTACTAAAAATACAAAAGTTAGCTGGGCGTGGCAGTGCGTGCCTATAATCCTAGCTATTTGGGAGGCTGAGGCAGGAGAATCATTTGAACCTGGGAGGCAGAGGTTGTAGTGAGCTGAGATCGTGCCACTGCACTCCAGTTTTTTTTTTTGAGACGTTCTGGTAACAGAACTAGACTCCGTCTCAAAAAAAAAAGAAAAGAAATAAAAGAAAAGAAAAAGGAAAAAAACTGTCCAATGTGTATAATATGTAGAAAAAACAGATACACAGACCTGTGGAACAGCTTTGAGCATACTGTCATGTGTGCAGTGGGAATCCCAGAGGGAGAGGAGACAGAGAAAACGTGGCAGAAAACGTTATTTGATGAGACAATGTCTAAGACTTACTAAATTTGATTTAAAAAAAATCTAAGCTCAATGGACCCCTATGTAGAATAAATATGAAGAGTTCCACACTATTGTCAAATGACTGAAAGCCAAAACACAGAGGATGTCTTAAAAGCAGCAAGAGGAAAACAAATCATTATGCAGAGAGGAACAAAAATATGACAACTGATTTCTAAGCAGAAAGAATGTAAGCCAGAGTAGTATACTTAAATGTAGATGAAAAAACCATGGATGCAGAATTCTATGTCCAGTGAAACTATTTTTTAATTGAAGAAACATGAAGATATTCATAGATACACAAACATGGAGAGAATTCATTTCCAGGAGAGCTGCCCTCCAATGAACACTGAAAAAATAATTCAAGTTGAAAGGAAATGACACAAGACAGTAATTCAAACTAGCATGAATAATACAGAGCAACAGAAATTGTATATAAGAAGATAAATACAAATTCTATCTAGCTATCTATTTATCTATGTACTCACACATACATAATTTGCTCTATCTGTACAGATATATGTACACATAGATAGGCAAATAGTATACAGGAGGTATTTTGGAATAAAATTGTCATATTCCACTGGAATTAAGCATCATCTTGCTGAAGTAAATTGTGATAAATTAAATATATATATTATAACACTTTGAGCAACCACAAACAAAATAACTAAAAAATTATAGCTCGATCAACTGAGAAGCTAAAAATGACAGTGCAAAATATTTTTTACACAAAAGAGGCTGTAAAGAAAAAGAAATATTAAAGATGTGAGAGAGAAAACCAACAGCAAAATTACAATCCAACCATATTGGCCGTTACGGTAAATGCGAATTGACTAAGTATTCCAATCAAATGGCAGAGTTTCACCTATCTGCTGTCTATTAGAGACAAACTCAAGAGTCAAAGGCACAAATTGGTTAAAATAAAGGATGCAAAAGATATATCTTGCAAACAACATCCATAAGGAAGCAGAAATGGCTACATAAATCAGACAAAATAGACTTTAAGACAATAAATATTACTAGGGAAAGACAGAACTATTTTTTAATGCTAAAAGGGTCAATGTACCAGGAAATGTAACAATTATAAATGCATATGCCCCTCAAAATAGTTCCTCAGGATACATGAAGCAAACCTGAGAATGGAAAAGAGAAATAGGTAATATAAAATCTGTGGATGGAGATTTCAATATTTTACTCATTGACATGACTAGAAGCAAAATAAATAAGGCTGTAGACTTGTAGAACACTACCAACCCATTTCGCATATAGAGTACACACCAGCAAATGACTGAAGAATACATGTTCTATTGAAGAGACTTGCAACAATATCCAGGGTAGATGATATGCTAGTCTGGTAGACTCAATATTATTAAGATGAAAATTATTCCCAATCAATTCATAACATCAACATAACCTCTATAAGTATCCCTGAAGGCTTATTTTTTTGGTGTGCATAGAAACTGACACGCTGATTCCAAATGTATATGGAAATTCAAAAGTCCTAGCACAGCCAAAACAATTTTAGAGTTTAGAGTTAAAAAAAAAAAAAAAATCCTGTGGAATATTTAGCATATCTGATTTCCAAGCTACTGTGAAGTTGCAGTAATCAAGATAGTGAGGCATCTTAACAGTAGATGCACAAGTCAAAGGGAAGAGAATAGAAGCCCAGAACTAAACCCTTATTTAACATGGTTAAATAATTTCTTTTAATGATGCCAAGACGATTCAATAGAGAAAGGATAATTGTTCAACAAATCATGCTCAAACAACTGGATATCCATAGGCAGAAATATGTAGATCCTCACATCACACACAAAAATTAACTCAAAACATGTCATAAATTTAAATGTAAGAGTTAAAAGTATAAAACTTCTAGAGAAAAGCATAAGAGAAAATCTCTGTTACTTTTGTCAGGGCAATTTTTTTCATATATGACACTAAGAATGTAATTTGTAAGACAAAATCTTGATAGATTGCACTTCATAATTAATTGATAGTACTTTACCCTTTAAAAGACACCATTAAAGATAAAAGCTACAAGCTGAGATAAAATGTTTTGTAAATCATCTGACTTTTACATTACTTACATCTAAAGTATACAAAACGCTTATAACTTGACAGTAAGAATCTCACCATTGAATTTAAAAATGGGCAACAGACATAAACTGAAAGTTCATAAAAGAAGATGCACAAATGGCTACTGAGCACATAAATAGATTCTCTAGATTATTAGTCAGTAGGGAAATGAAAATTAAAACCACGTGAGATAGCATTACACATCCAACTAGAATGACTAAAATTAAGAAGAGTAAAAATACCCAAGGTTGGCAAAAATTTGGAAGAACAGAAACCCTCATATGGTGCTGATGCACATGAAAAATGATAGTGCCATTTTGGATAAACATTTGTCAGCTTCTTAAATAATTTAGCATACACATGTTATTTGACTTAGAAATTCCATTCTCAGATATCTACACAGGATAAATTAAAACATATGTCCACACAGACTTGTATATAAATGTTCGTATCAGCATTATTCATAATTGCCTAAAATTGGACACAATTCAAATATCTATCAAATGATGAATGAGTAACAAAATGTGATACATCTACACAATGGAATACTGCTTAGCAATAAAGATAATTATTGACATATGGCAACAACATAGATTAACATCAAAACCATTACATTTAGGAAAAAAATTCAGACACAGTATTCTGTATATTCTATTATTTTATTTAGATAGCATTTCTGGAATAAGCAGAATTTCAGAGATAGAAAGCATATCAGTGGTTTCCTGGGCCAAAAATGGGAGCAGGAACTGGCAACAAGTGGATATGTGGATGTTTTGGGGGGTTGTTATTCATGTCCTATATCTAAATTAAAATTATGGTCGTTCAACTGTACAAGTTTACCAAAAATTGTCAAACTCTATATTTACAATAGGTCAAATTGTGTTATGCAAATTATATCTCAATAAAGCTGTTAAAAATAACAGCCATATTATTTATAGATTTTTTTCTCACTATCTTTGAAAATATTCATTTGTAATTTTATTACTGAGGACAAGATTTACAGTTTAGTAAAATTTATATCATTGCCTATGGTAAGCCCTTTTATAAATATTATTTTTAATGCTCTGAGAATGTATTTATAAAATCAGAAAAGCGCTTTTCATTTTTGATATAGAACTCTCATAGCCAGCATTTATGTTTTCATAACATATAGAAAATATATGTTAAGAATAAAAACCAAAATAAATTTGTTTCATTGATTCCTAACCAGTGTTTGATCAATCTTTGAGGTCCGTGGTGATTCAGCACTAGAAAAATAAAGAAAACACACATTAGAAACAAATGTGTAATGCCGTAACATACGCCTAAGAGAATACTCCCAAACCATCCACAGTTTCTCTTCACTCCACAGGCATGAGAAAGGCAGAACATCTGAGAGAAGATTATGGCTGTGGGAAGGGGCTTTGATAATTTGTTTTCAATTTTAAATGTCCAAGTTACGATGAGGCTAGAAAGAGTCTATTTCCAAGCCAGTTCTCAGCATGGGTAAAGAGAATTCCTTTTAAAATTTGAATTACAAAGTAGCTAAAGACATGTTATTAATGATACTTTGGAGTTCTGCTATGCAGACCATTGTCATGTACGGATTTGAAAATGTCTTTTGTTAATTGAAAGTACTGCTATTAATTTCTCAGGTGTCAGAATAATGCATGTACTGTTATAGATAATGATATATTTTGTCATATTCTTTGGTGGTTTATGCATTGTAAATGCATAGTAGTATCTATTTTGCTCAACTAGTGTGTTTAAACTATTAGATATAGTTCCATTTTTTTATTAAGCCATAGTGCTTTACTCAATAGGTTAAATTATTCACCACAATCAACACTTTCATGTTGATTAAGTGGTGAATAATTACCACATACCCACCTGTAGTAGCAAGTCCAAAATCCAGTATGGCTGAACTTCCATTGGAGAAAGGGTTCATGTCAAGTTGAAGAGAGCAGTCAGCTCTTACTATCTCTTCAACATTTTCTTCTCCTTTCCACCCCCTCACATTTAGAGACAGGGACACAATGTAAGAGAGTCTGCTATGATTAACAAACCTTCTCAGATTCACCCTGAGCAGGGCCTGGTTCAGAATCTGTTGTGTGGACATACTGGGGACAAACTGAAATATATTTCAGTTTTTCATGACATAGATTTTGGTGTCATGCTGTTAGGTAAACAATTTGAAGTTTATAAGTTTCCCAAAGGAAAAGCTCCGGACTTGAAGCTAGACATCCTGAGTTTTAGTTCCACCGCTTACTAGCTTCCCGTCTGAGTAAGTTACGACCTCTTTGAACCTCCATATTTTCATGTGTACATTGAGGATCTTATGTAATTAGTTATTTCTGATGTTCCTTTTAGCTATAATAGTCTAATAGTCTCTAACTTTTTTTTTCTTTTTTTTTTTTTTTTTTTGAGAGAGAGTCTCACTCTCTTGCCCAGGCTGGAGTGCAGTGGCACGATCTCGACTCACTGAAAGCTCTGCCTCCTGGGTACATGCCATTCTCCTGCCTCAGGCTCCCAAGTAGCTGGGACTACAGGTGCCCACCACCACGCCTGGCTAATTTTTTGTATTTTTAGTGTAGATGGGGTTTCACTGTGTTAGCCAGGATAGTCTCAATCTCCTGATCTCATCATCTGCTGGCCTCAGCCTCCCAAAGTGCTGGGATTACAGGCGTGAGCCACCGTGTCCTGCTGTATATTCTCTAACTTTTATGACTTAAAGCTTGATGGTATTGCCATACACCATCCCCTTCTCACTTTAATCACAAGGAAGATTTCTGCGATGTATGAAGCATATAGGAAGGTAGCTCTGTGAAATTATCATTCTGGGAGAGAATCTTGGGTGAGAGATGTGAAGAGATTGTATGTTCTATTCTTTACGTGTTGCACTTGTTTCTCCATCTCTTTAAATGTCTGATATGAGGCCTCATGGTGTTTTATGTGTGTGGTCAAAGACAGGTGATCAGAAGGAACAATGGAAAGGAAACAAACAAGTCTAGTTACTCAGGTTCACTGATAGTTTAGGCACAGTAGGAGAGATTTGATGTACATCCCACAGAGCAAAACACCTTCAATCCCTGTCTCTATCCACTAACAGATAGTCTTAAGAAACACAATGATTTCATTGAGTTAGGTAGGTGCTAGATGAGAAATCCATCCTGATCTTTTCATAAGAAGTCTCATCCTTTCCCTGGATAGTATCAAAGACTGATTAAGCATCAAAGCTCTTTTCCTCTGACCCCTCTCCCCAAGATTGAAACAGTCTCCTTCTCTTTCAATTACAACACGTGTGACCAGTTTATAGAAAAATGTTTATAAACATAACTACCTAAAAGCTACTGATATTTGTTTAGAGTTTTTAGGCCAACCAATTTAAATGGATACTTAATTGAAAAGCACAATTATTTCTATGGCTTGGCAGAAAGCAAGTCTTAGAGCTCATTAAGAACTGAAGGTCAAATGAGAGGTGGGTAGGCCGATCACTGAAAAAACAAATTATAAAACAGATTTCCATGAATAGTTTTGCCTAATTTTCCCTGTACTTGCTGCATTTTCTTGTTTAAAGTCATTGGAATGAAGTGCTGTGTTTCTAAGAGTTACAAAAGAGTGATAGAATAATAAATTTTATCACATTGGGAATTATCTTTGGTAGCAATGGTATGTTCAGTTTTCCATGTCCTTTAAATTAAGCATTGTAATAAATAGATTAAGGAAGACCTTTGTACTTGGAATTATAGTTTTGTAGAGCATGTCTGCTATGTTTTGAATGTCTCCTCCAAAACTCATGTTGAAACTTAATCCCCAATACGGCAGTATTGAGAGGTGGGGCCTTTAAGAGTCGATTGGATCATGAAGGCTCTGCCTTAATAAATGAATTAAGCCACACATAAATCAATAGATTAATGGGTTAATAGATTAGTGGTTTATCATGGGAGTGGAACTGTGGATTTATAAAAAGAGGAAGAGAGGCCTGAGCTAGCACATTAACAGATTCAGCCCTTCGCTACGTGCAACTTCACTTCCTTGCAACTTTTCAATGTCCCCACCATCAAAGAGGCTCTCATGGGATGTTCTCTCCACTTTGGGCTTCCAAGCCTCCTGACTGTGAGAAATACATTTCATTTCTTATACATTACCCAGTTTCAGGCATTCTGTTATAAGCAACAGCAAATGGACTAAGACAGTGTCTGTGGAAAGAAAACTGCTTCTGCCTTCCAAGGCAATTTTAATTACCTTAGTATTCCAAGTCACTAAGAATCTTCCTCTTGGGAAGCAGTTGTGAAGATGAGCTCATGGGGTCAACACTGTCAGGAGTTGAGGAACTTTTGCAGCTGCTTCCACCAAGCCAAGTATTTCTCCTCTGACTCCTAAAGTCAACATTGAAATGCTTCTGGTTGCTTTCTGTCTACTGCAGAGAGATTTCCTTGAACAGGGTGAAATCTGGTCCAGAAATATTCAGCTTCAATCTTCAATATTAAGCTTCAAATCTTAATATTTTGTGATGCCAGTCGGTGGGTAAATGTAAATACAAGCTGGCAATCTTTTGTCTTAGACAGTTACTGAAGTTTAGCTATGCTAGGCAGACATAAAAAATGGTTCCAAATATTCCACATGCTTTCTTTAATTGTATTTCCCTGAATCTGCTCTAGGGAAGTTTTTTTTAGCAGATGTTCCGACAATCTGGAACTGCCCTAGCAATTAATTTTTATAGCCCATGGGTTGAGAATGTGTTAAATGGAAATATGCCTACTGGAAACATATGTGTTGTTGACACTTTTTATAGAAACAGCTAACAGTATATTTGCAGCAAACTCATCTCATTTATGGGAAGTTAACGTTTTTCCTCTCTGGAGCATTGCTCAGACATTCTTCTATTCTATTGCCGTGCAGTTTGTTAAAACACTAAACATTCTTTGTTTTGAGCATTTGAGTTATTTCACTGGGATCACTGACACTACACACACATACATATACACACATGAGTAGATATACAGGTGGTTTCCTCCATCCGCCCTGTACCTCTGACCACTCCTCAAAGTCTTATTCTCTATCTTTCCTAACTTGTATCAATAGATGACCATAGATTTTGATGTTTCAAAACCACTAGTTAATTTTCTCTGTTCAAACTCCCCATTAGTGCACTTGCCATCTCTAATGTGCTATTTCCTCCCCTGGAAAGCATGTATATATAGGTACTTCAGAGATTATTAAAAAGATTTTTATCATCCTGTAGACTTCCATCAGATTTGTGCTCAAAATTTACAGGACAAGCAGTAATGAGAATGCCAGAAACACTGTTTTATGAATTTTTGTTGACTCCTTACAAATATATATTGGTTATAAAAGGATTTTAAGTTAATTAATTAAATTTCTTCATAGATTTGCATTTTAATAATTATTAATATTATTTTATTCTGTATGGCCTTCTTATTCACTGGGCATCTAAGTAATACAGTATCACATTTCCTCTTCATCTAATGAGGGCTGAGAGTTAAATTTGTTGTAAACATCAGGGAGGCTCAGAAGTGCAACTTTTACTACCACATAAAAGTGTTCCCCAGTCTAAACTGTCCCAGATCTGAATTTCTGTCTGTTTACTCCTTTAACTAGCTTTTCTTGGAAGTACTGATGTTTTTGTTTTTCTTTTTAATTAGGCTTCTCTAACCTTGAAAAGGCATGAGCAGGCCCTGAGAAAATGAACAACTAAAGAAATAGGAGAAAAACGAAGAGAAAGGCTGGGTGCTGTGGCTCACCCCTGTAATCCTAGCACTTGGGAAGGCCG